>NC_052320.1:31849-179435 GCF_016432855.1 Salvelinus namaycush | reverse complement strand
TCGGGATGATAAAACAATGGTATGCTAGTGATAGTCAACCCTGTAGGGATGTATAAACACAATGGGGTCTAGTGATGGTCAACCTTCTCCCTGTAGGGATGTATAAACACAATGGGGTCTAGTGATGGTCAACCTTCTCCCTGTAGGGATGTCTACACAGTAGTTGAAGGGAAACCGATAGGAGCCGGTTGGAGCGCAGGCGTGAGGTGTCCTCAGAAACGTTTTGTAACTCATTGCGTTTGCTGCTAAATGATGTTGTGTGTCCCAAAGCATGAATGAGAAACGTCCAGATTGCTTTCTGACAGAGGACGTTGTTTAAAGTGTCTTCCTCTGATGGTATAATAACCACTGACTGTTATTATGTGTTAGGAAGACAGCTCCCATCTGAAATGACCCTACTACATATCTCATTGGCCACCCACCCTGTCTGTAAACCAATCAACACTGTCTGTGTAGGCCTAACCTTCGTCTGTGTCTGTCGTCTGTGTCTGTCGTCTGTCGTCTGTGTCTGTCGTCTGTGTCTGTCGTCTGTGTCTGTCTGCGTGTGTGTAGATGACAACAGGCTGGAGGAACTGAAGACTCTGCTGCCTGGACTGGAAGCTTCTTCTCACTTTAAACTCACTGCCATCGACTTTGAGAAGGTAGAGATCTCTTCCTTTACTTTGTCTCTACTCTCATCTCTACTCTCATCTCTATCTCTCTCGCATCTCTCTCTCTGTCTCTCTCTCTCTGTCTCTCATCTCTCTCTCTCTCTCTCTCGTCTCTCTCTCTACTCATCTCTCTCTCTCTACTCATCTCTCTCTCTCTACTCTCGTCTCTCTCTCTACTCTTCTCTCTCTCTCTCCTCTCGTCTCTCTCTCTCGTCTCTCTCTCTACTCATCTCTCTCTCTACTCTCGTCTCTCTCTCGTCTCTCTCTCTACTCATCTCTCTCGTCTCTCTCTCTACTCTCATCTCTCTCTACTCGTCTCTCTCTCTACTCATCTTTCTCTACTCATCTCTCTCACCTACAATGCCTTTCGAGTCCTGTCATACACCCTCAACCCTTTCTATTTGTGTAACATTTGTGTGTTTGACTGTTAACTGTGTGACTGTGTTCCAGGATGATGACTCTAATTTCCACATGGACTTCATCGTGGCGGCGTCCAACCTACGAGCAGAGAACTATCACATTCCCCCTGCCGACAGACACAAGGTGGGTAAACACTCACACACAGCCTTTGATGTCACATTTCCACTAGACTTTTGACTAAAGATGCAGGCGTTTCTGTTTCCTCCTAAAGGCCTGGAGCAAAACAAGCCCCAAAAAGTCTGTACAGATGTCTCTTCCTCCTCTCCAGAAAGATCCTTCTGCCATGGCAACCACCATATACTGTCTGTCGCTCTCTCCTTCTCTCTTCTCTCTCTCTCTCTCTCCTCTCTCTCTCCGTCTCTCTCGTCTCTCCTCTCTCTCACTCTCTTTTCTCTCTCCTCCCTCTCTCACTCTCTTCTCTCTCTCCCCAGAGTAAGCTGATAGCTGGGAAGATCATTCCTGCGATAGCGACCACCACGTCGGCGGTCGTAGGTCTGGTCTGTCTGGAGCTCATCAAGATCGTTCAGGGACACAAGAAGGTGGATTCGTTTAAGAACGGCTTCATGAACCTGGCGCTGCCCTTCTTCGGCTTCTCAGAACCCGTCGCTGCTCCCAGCCACAAGGTACAGGGGAGGCCTTCCCACCCCGTCACCCTGAACAAGACGTAGTGATACTTAATCAGTAGACCGTGACCCTGAACAAGACCTAGTGATACTTAATCAGTAGACCGTGACCCGTGACCTGAAAAGACGTAGTGATACTTAATCAGTAGACCGTGACCCTGAACAAGACGTAGTGATACTTAATCAGTAGACCGTGACCCTGAACAAGACCTAGTGATACTTAATCAGTAGACCGTGACCCTGAACAAGACCTAGTGATACTTAATCAGTAGACCGTGACCCTGAACAAGACCTAGTGATACTTAATCAGTAGACCGTGACCCCGTGACCCTGAACAAGACGTAGTGATACTTAATCAGTAGACCGTGACCCTGAACAAGACGTAGTGATACTTAATCAGTAGACCGTGACCCTGAGCAAGACCTAGTGATACTTAATCAGTAGACCGTGACCCTGAACAAGACGTAGTGATACTTAATCAGTAGAGTGGACCTGAACAAGACTAGTGATACTTAATCAGTAGACCGTGACCCCGTGACCCTGAACAAGACGTAGTGATACTTAATCAGTAGACCGTGACCCTGAACAAGACGTAGTGATACTCAATCAGTAGACCGTGACCCCGTAACCCTGAACAAGACCTAGTGATACTTAATCAGTAGACCGTGACCCCGTAACCCTGAACAAGACGTAGTGATACTTAATCAGTAGACCGTGACCCTGTGACCCTGAACAAGACGTAGTGATACTCAATCAGTAGACCGTGACCCTGAACAAGACGTAGTGATACTCAATCAGTAGACTGTGACCCTGAACAAGACGTAGTGATACTCAATCAGTAGACCGTGACCCTGAACAAGACCTAGTGATACTTAATCAGTAGACCGTGACCCCGTGACCCTGAACAAGACGTAGTGATACTTAATCAGTAGACCGTGACCTGAACAAGACGTAGTGATACTTAATCAGTAGACCGTGACCCTGTGACCTGAACAGACGTAGTGATACTTAATCAGTAGACCGTGACCCTGAACAAGACCTAGTGATACTCAATCAGTAGACCGTGACCTGTGACCTGAACAAGACGTAGTGATACTCAATCAGTAGACCGTGACCTGAACAAGAAGTAGTGATACTCTAATCAGTAGACGTGACCCTGTGACCCTGAACAAGCGTAGTGATTACTTAATCAGTAGACCGTGACCCTGAACAAGACGTAGTGATACTTAATCAGTAGACCGTGACTGTGACCTAACAAGACGTAGTGATACTTAATCAGTAGACCGCTGACCCTGAACAAGACGTAGTTACTCAATCAGTAGACCGTGACCCTGAACAAGACGTAGTGATATCAATCAGTAGACCGTGACCCTGTGAACTGAACAAGACGTAGTGATACTCAATCAGTAGACCGTGACCCTGAACAAGACGTAGTGATACTAATCAGTAGACCGTGACCCTGAACAAGACGTAGTGATACTCAATCAGTAGACCGTGACCCTGAACAAGACCTAGTGATACTCAATCAGTAGACCGTGACCCTGAACAAGACGTAGTGATACTCAATCAGTAGACCGTGACCCTGAACAAGACGTAGTGATACTTAATCAGTAGACCGTGACCCTGAACAAGACGTAGTGATACTCAATCAGTAGACCGTGACCCTGAACAAGACGTAGTGATACTTAATCAGTAGACCGTGACCCTGACCTGAACAAGAGTAGTGTACTTAACCAGTAGACGTGACCCGTGACCCTGAACAAGACGTAGGATACTTAATCAGTAGACGTGACCCTGAACAAGACCTAGTGATACTTAATCAGTAGACCGTGACCCTGAACAAGACCTAGTGATACTTAATCAGTAGACCGTGACCCTGAACAAGACCTAGTGATACTTAATCAGTAGACCGTGACCCTGAACAAGACCTAGTGATACTCAATCAGTAGACCGTGACCCTGAACAAGACGTAGTGATACTTAATCAGTAGACCGTGACCCTGAACAAGACCTAGTGATACTTAATCAGTAGACCGTGACCCTGTGACCCTGAACAAGACGTAGTGATACTCAATCAGTAGACCGTGACCCCGTGACCCTGAACAAGACGTAGTGATACTTAATCAGTAGACCGTGACCCTGAACAAGACGTAGTGATACTCAATCAGTAGACTGTGACCCTGAACAAGACGTAGTGATACTTAATCAGTAGACCGTGACCCTGAACAAGACGTAGTGATACTCAATCAGTAGACCGTGACCCTGAACAAGACGTAGTGATACTTAACCAGTAGACCGTGACCCTGAACAAGACGTAGTGATACTTAATCAGTAGACCGTGACCCTGAACAAGACGTAGTGATACTCAATCAGTAGACTGTGACCCTGAACAAGACGTAGTGATACTTAACCAGTAGACCGTGAACCTGTGACCCTGAACAAGACGTAGTGATACTTAATCAGTAGACCGTGACCCTGTGACCCTGAACAAGACCTAGTGATACTCAATCAGTAGACTGTGACCCTGAACAAGACGTAGTGATACTCAATCAGTAGACCGTGACCCTGTGACCCTGAACAAGACGTAGTGATACTTAATCAGTAGACCGTGACCCTGAACAAGACGTAGTGATACTTAATCAGTAGACCGTGACCCTGAACAAGACGTAGTGATACTTAATCAGTAGACCGTGACCCTGAACAAGACGTAGTGATACTCAATCAGTAGACCGTGAACCTGTGACCCTGAACAAGACCTAGTGATACTCAATCAGTAGACTGTGACCCTGAACAAGACGTAGTGATACTCAATCAGTAGACCGTGACCCTGTGACCCTGAACAAGACGTAGTGATACTTAATCAGTAGACCGTGACCCTGAACAAGACGTAGTGATACTTAATCAGTAGACCGTGACCCTGAACAAGACGTAGTGATACTCAATCAGTAGACCGTGAACCTGTGACCCTGAACAAGACCTAGTGATACTTAATCAGTAGACCGTGACCCTGTGACCCTGAACAAGACCTAGTGATACTCAATCAGTAGACTGTGACCCTGAACAAGACGTAGTGATACTCAATCAGTAGACCGTGACCCTGTGACCCTGAACAAGACGTAGTGATACTTAATCAGTAGACCGTGACCCTGAACAAGACGTAGTGATACTTAATCAGTAGACCGTGACCCCGTGACCCTGAACAAGACGTAGTGATACTTAATCAGTAGACCGTGACCCTGTGACCCTGAACAAGACGTAGTGATACTTAATCAGTAGACCGTGACCTGTGACTGAACAAGACGTAGTGATACTTAATCAGTAGACCGTGACCCTGAACAAGACGTAGTGATACTTAATCAGTAGACCGTGACCCTGAACAAGACGTAGTGATACTTAATCAGTAGACCGTGACCCTGAACAAGACCTAGTGATACTTAACTTCTACTTCATCCCAAACCTGGATCCGGGAGCACCCCCATCAGTAAAAAAGCTGACTAGCATAGCCTAGCATAGCGTCACAAGTAAATACTAGCATCTAAATATCATTAAATCACAAGTCCAAGACACCAGATGAAAGATACACATCTTGTGAATCCAGCCATCATTTCTGATTTTTAAAATGTTTTACAGGGAAGACACTATGTATTTCTATTAGCTAACCACGATAGCAAAAGACACAACTTTTTTTTTTTCAATGTTTTTTTACTGCATAGGTAGCTATCACAATTTCGACCAAATAAAGATATAAATAGTCACTAACCAAGAAACAACTTCATCAGATGACAGTCTGATAACAATTTATTGTATAGCATATGTTTGTTAGAAAAATGTGCATATTTCAGGTATAAATCATAGTTTACCATGCAGCCACCATCACAACTCTCACCAAAGCAACTAGAATAACTACAGAGACCATCGTGTATTACCTAATAACTCATCATAAAACATTTCTGAAAAATAACAGCGTACAGCAAATGAAAGACAAAGATCTTGTGAATCCAGCCAATATTCAGATTTTTTAAGTGTTTTACAGCGAAAACACAATATAGCATTATTTAGCTTACTACAATAGGCAACCACACAACAGCATTGATTCAAGCCAACAATAGCGATAACGTATAAACCAGCAAAGATATTAATTTTTTCACAACCTTCTCAAACTTCTTCAGATGACAGTCCTATAACAATAATTACACAATACATATAGAGTTGTTCGAAAATGTGCACTATTTAGCGGCACAAATCGTGGTTATACAATGAGAATAGTAGCCAGTGCCAACAATATGTCGGGAGAAATCTTGGGAGAGGCACCTATTCTAATCAATACTAATCATAAAGACAAAAAAATACAGGTTGGACAGCAAATGAAAGATACATTAGTTCTTAATGCAATCGCTGTGTTAGATTTTTAAAATTAACGTTACTACGGCATACAGCGTGCGTTAAAGCGAGACCGCACCGAAATTAATGGAGGAATATGCATTTTACATTTTTCAACAGAACAACAAATTAGCATCATAAATAGTTCTTACTTTTTGATGAGCTCCCATCAGAATCTTGGGCAAGTTGTCCTTTGCCCAAAAGAATCGTTGCTCGGTTGTAGAATGTAGTCTTCAACGTTGGAATTAGCAGTAAACATTAGCCATGTGGCAAAGACGTTCCAACTCTCAGAACGCAGCACAAATAATAACCGAAAAATCGCAATATACTAATATAAACTGATATAACTCGGTTAAAATAACAACATTATGATGTCTTTTAACACCATATCGAATAAAAACAGAGCCGGATATATCTAAGGGCTATAACGGAGCATTCAGAACGACATGCCGAGGCCTTTTTGCGTCATGGCGAAGGCAAGAAGGACCCCACGTTGCCAGGCCATTTAAAGCTCTCAGATCTGCAGGGTTAACCATCAACTAGACCCCATTGTGTTTATACATCCCGACAGGGAGAAGGTTGACCATCACTAGACCCCATTGTGTTTATACAGCCCTACAGGGTTGGACTATCACTAGACCCCATTGTGTTTATACATCCCTACAGGGAGAAGGTTGACCATCACTAGACCCATTGTGTTTATACATCCCTACAGGGAGAAGGATGACTATCACTAGACCCCATTGTGTTTATACATCCCTACAGGGAGAAAGGATGACTATCACTAGACCCCATTGTGTTTATACATCCCTACATGGAGAAGGTTGACCATCACTAGACCCCATTGTGTTTATACATCCCTACAGGGAGAAGGTTTACCATCACTAGACCCTTGTGTTTATACATCCCTACAGGGAGAAGGTTGACCATCACTAGACCCCATTGTGTTTATACATCCCTACAGGGAGAAGGTTTACCATCACTAGACCCCATTGTGTTTTCTACATCCCTACAGGAGAAGGTTGACCATCACTAGACCCCATTGTGTTTATACATCCCTACAGGGAGAAGGTTGACTATCACTAGACCCCATTGTGTTTATACATCCCTATAGGGTTGACCATCACTAGACCCCATTGTGTTTATACATCCCTACAGGGAGAAGGTTGACCATCACTAGACCCCATTGTGTTTATACATCCCTATAGGGTTGACCATCACTAGACCCCATTGTGTTTATACATCCCTACAGGGTTGACTATCACTAGACCCCATTGTGTTTATACATCCCTACAGGGAGAAGGTTGACTATCACTAGACCCCATTGTGTTTATACATCCCTACAGGGAGAAGGTTGACTATCACTAGACCTCATTGTGTTTATACATCCCTACAGGGTTGACCATCACTAGACCCCATTGTGTTTATACATCCCTACAGGGAGAAGGTTGACCATCACTAGACCCCATTGTGTTTATACATCCCTACAGGGAGAAGGTTGCCTATCACTAGACCCCATTGTGTTTATACATCCCTACAGGGAGAAGGTTCACTATCACTAGACCCCATTGTGTTTATACATCCCTACAGGGAGAAGGTTGACCATCACTAGACCCCATTGTGTTTATACATCCCTACAGGGTTGACCATCACTAGACCCCATTGTGTTTATACATCCCTACAGGGTTGACTATCACTAGACCCCATTGTGTTTATACATCCCTACAGGGTTGACTATCACTAGACCCCATTGTGTTTATACATCCCTACAGGGAGAAGGTTGACCATCACTAGACCCCATTGTGTTTATACATCCCTACAGGGAGAAGGTTGACCATCACTAGACCCCATTGTGTTTATACATCCCTACAGGGTTGACTATCACTAGACCCCATTGTGTTTATACATCCCTACAGGGAGAAGGTTGACCATCACTAGACCCCATTGTGTTTATACATCCCTACAGGGAGAAGGATGACTATCACTAGACCCCATTGTGTTTATACATCCCTACAGGGAGAAGGTTGACCATCACTAGACCCCATTGTGTTTATACATCCCTACAGGGAGAAGGTTTACCATCACTAGACCCCATTGTGTTTATACATCCCTACAGGGAGAAGGTTGACCATCACTAGACCCCATTGTGTTTATACATCCCTACAGGGAGAAGGTTTACCATCACTAGACCCCATTGTGTTTCTACATCCCTACAGGGAGAAGGTTGACCATCACTAGACCCCATTGTGTTTATACATCCCTACAGGGAGAAGGTTGACTATCACTAGACCCCATTGTGTTTATACATCCCTACAGGGTTGACCATCACTAGACCCCATTGTGTTTATACATCCCTACAGGGAGAAGGTTGACCATCACTAGACCCCATTGTGTTTATACATCCCTATAGGGTTGACCATCACTAGACCCCATTGTGTTTATACATCCCTACAGGGTTGACTATCACTAGACCCCATTGTGTTTATACATCCCTACAGGGAGAAGGTTGACTATCACTAGACCCCATTGTGTTTATACATCCCTACAGGGAGAAGGTTGACTATCACTAGACCCCATTGTGTTTATACATCCCTACAGGGTTGACCATCACTAGACCCCATTGTGTTTATACATCCCTACAGGGAGAAGGTTGACTATCACTAGACCCCATTGTGTTTATACATCCCTACAGGGAGAAGGTTGCCTATCACTAGACCCCATTGTGTTTATACATCCCTACAGGGAGAAGGTTCACTATCACTAGACCCCATTGTGTTTATACATCCCTACAGGGAGAAGGTTGACCATCACTAGACCCCATTGTGTTTATACATCCCTACAGGGTTGACCATCACTAGACCCCATTGTGTTTATACATCCCTACAGGGTTGACTATCACTAGACCCCATTGTGTTTATACATCCCTACAGGGTTGACTATCACTAGACCCCATTGTGTTTATACATCCCTACAGGGAGAAGGTTGACCATCACTAGACCCCATTGTGTTTATACATCCCTACAGGGAGAAGGTTGACCATCACTAGACCCCATTGTGTTTATACATCCCTACAGGGGTGACTATCACTAGACCCCATTGTGTTTATACATCCCTACAGGGAGAAGGTTGACCATCACTAGACCCCATTGTGTTTATACATCCCTACAGGGAGAAGGATGACTATCACTAGACCCCATTGTGTTTATACATCCCTACAGGGAGAAGGATGACTATCACTAGACCCCATTGTGTTTATACATCCCTACAGGGTTGACCATCACCAGACCCCATTGTGTTTATACATCCCTACAGGGTTGACTATCACTAGACCCCATTGTGTTTATACATCCCTACAGGGTTGACTATCACTAGACCCCATTGTGTTTATACATCCCTACAGGGAGAAGGTTGACTATCACTAGACCCCATTGTGTTTATACATCCCTACAGGGAGAAGGTTGACTATCACTAGACCCCATTGTGTTTATACATCCCTACAGGGTTGACCATCACTAGACCCCATTGTGTTTATACATCCCTACAGGGAGAAGGTTGACTATCACTAGACCCCATTGTGTTTATACATCCCTACAGGGAGAAGGTTGCCTATCACTAGACCCCATTGTGTTTATACATCCCTACAGGGAGAAGGTTCACTATCACTAGACCCCATTGTGTTTATACATCCCTACAGGGAGAAGGTTTACCATCACTAGACCCCATTGTGTTCATACATCCCTACAGGGAGAAGGTTGACCATCACTAGACCCCATTGTGTTTATACATCCCTACAGGGAGAAGGTTGACTATCACTAGACCCCATTGTGTTTATACATCCCTACAGGGTTGACCATCACTAGACCCCATTGTGTTTATACATCCCTACAGGGAGAAGGTTGACCATCACTAGACCCCATTGTGTTTATACATCCCTACAGGGTTGACCATCACTAGACCCCATTGTGTTTATACATCCCTACAGGGTTGACTATCACTAGACCCCATTGTGTTTATACATCCCTACAGGGTTGACTATCACTAGACCCCATTGTGTTTATACATCCCTACAGGGAGAAGGTTGACCATCACTAGACCCCATTGTGTTTCTACATCCCTACAGGGAGAAGGTTGACTATCACTAGACCCCATTGTGTTCATACATCCCTACAGGGAGAAGGTTGACCATCACTAGACCCCATTGTGTTTATACATCCCTACAGGGAGAAGGTTGACTATCACTAGACCCCATTGTGTTTATACATCCCTACAGGGTTGACCATCACTAGACCCCATTGTGTTTATACATCCCTACAGGGAGAAGGTTGACCATCACTAGACCCCATTGTGTTTATACATCCCTACAGGGTTGACCATCACTAGACCCCATTGTGTTTATACATCCCTACAGGGTTGACTATCACTAGACCCCATTGTGTTTATACATCCCTACAGGGTTGACTATCACTAGACCCCATTGTGTTTATACATCCCTACAGGGAGAAGGTTGACTATCACTAGACCCCATTGTGTTTATACATCCCTACAGGGAGAAGGTTGACTATCACTAGACCCCATTGTGTTTATACATCCCTACAGGGTTGACCATCACTAGACCCCATTGTGTTTATACATCCCTACAGGGAGAAGGTTGACTATCACTAGACCCCATTGTGTTTATACATCCCTACAGGGAGAAGGTTGCCTATCACTAGACCCCATTGTGTTTATACATCCCTACAGGGAGAAGGTTCACTATCACTAGACCCCATTGTGTTTATACATCCCTACAGGGAGAAGGTTTACCATCACTAGACCCCATTGTGTTTATACATCCCTACAGGGTTGACCATCACTAGACCCCATTGTGTTTATACATCCCTACAGGGAGAAGGTTCACTATCACTAGACCCCATTGTGTTTATACATCCCTACAGGGAGAAGGTTTACCATCACTAGACCCCATTGTGTTTATACATCCCTACAGGGAGAAGGTTGACTATCACTAGACCCCATTGTGTTTATACATCCCTACAGGGTTGACCATCACTAGACCCCATTGTGTTTATACATCCCTACAGGGAGAAGGTTGACCATCACTAGACCCCATTGTGTTTATACATCCCTACAGGGTTGACCATCACTAGACCCCATTGTGTTTATACATCCCTACAGGGTTGACTATCACTAGACCCCATTGTGTTTATACATCCCTACAGGGTTGACTATCACTAGACCCCATTGTGTTTATACATCCCTACAGGGAGAAGGTTGACTATCACTAGACCCCATTGTGTTTATACATCCCTACAGGGAGAAGGTTGACCATCACTAGACCCCATTGTGTTTATACATCCCTACAGGGTTGACTATCACTAGACCCCATTGTGTTTATACATCCCTACAGGGAGAAGGTTGACCATCACTAGACCCCATTGTGTTTATACATCCCTACAGGGAGAAGGATGACTATCACTAGACCCCATTGTGTTTATACATCCCTACAGGGAGAAGGTTGACCATCACTAGACCCCATTGTGTTTATACATCCCTACAGGGAGAAGGTTGTCTATCACTAGACCCCATTGTGTTTATACATCCCTACAGGGTTGACCATCACTAGACCCCATTGTGTTTATACATCCCTACAGGGTTGACTATCACTAGACCCCATTGTGTTTATACATCCCTACAGGGTTGACTATCACTAGACCCCATTGTGTTTATACATCCCTACAGGGAGAAGGTTGACTATCACTAGACCCCATTGTGTTTATACATCCCTACAGGGAGAAGGTTGACTATCACTAGACCCCATTGTGTTTATACATCCCTACAGGGTTGACCATCACTAGACCCCATTGTGTTTATACATCCCTACAGGGAGAAGGTTGACCATCACTAGACCCCATTGTGTTTATACATCCCTACAGGGTTGACTATCACTAGACCCCATTGTGTTTATACATCCCTACAGGGTTGACCATCACTAGACCCCATTGTGTTTATACATCCCTACAGGGTTGACCATCACTAGACCCCATTGTGTTCATACATCCCTACAGGGTTGACTATCACTAGACCCCATTGTGTTTATACATCCCTACAGGGAGAAGGTTGACCATCACTAGACCCCATTGTCTGGAGCAGCCTTCCATAGAAGTTTCCTTAACAAATCAAATCAATCCCATCCTCACCGACGTTGCCGTGAGCGCTCTGCAGCTCCTGGTCGGAGACGTGGATCTTGACCCCTGACCTGGGGACGAAGGTGGGCACCGATAGGCTGTCCAGGATCTTAGCCACGCCGACACGGTCGGTAGAGCCCTGCATGCCGTACGACTGGGCAAACAAGTTGGCTCCTGACATCACATAGTCCATATGGAGGTCCTAGAGAGACAGAGAGAGGGGAGATGGTCTTCAACCGTGGACAGGGGGAGACGGAGACGGGGGGGGGAGACGGGGACGGGGGGGGGAGACGGGGACGGGGGGGGGAGACGGGGACGGGGGGGGGAGACGGGGACGGGGGGGGAGACGGAGACGGGGGGGGAGACGGGGACGGGGGGGGAGACGGGGACGGGGGGGAGACGGGGACGGGGGGGAGACGGGGGGGAGACGGAGACGGGGACGGAGACGGGGGGGAGACGGAGACGGGGGGGAGACGGGAACAGTGGGAGACAGAGACAGTGGGAGACGGGATAAAGGACTCACGTTGCTGGTGCTAAACTCCAGAGGGTGAGGACATCTCTTTGGACCGGACCAGAAGGGGGCGCCAGAGCTGGTCAGCTGAGGGGGGGATATTAGAGACAGACAGCGACAGAGAAGAGCATCGATATTAATACAACAAAACCACATTCAAACAACAGTGTGTGTGTGTGTGTGTGTGTGTGTAACAGAGCGTGTGTGTGTGTAACAGAGCGTGTGTGTGTGTGTGTGTGTGTGTGTAACAGCGTGTGTGTGTGTGTGTGTAACAGAGCGCGTGTGTGTGTGTGTGTGTGTGTAACAGAGCGTGTGTGTGTGTGTGTGTGTGTGTGTAACAGAGCGTGTGTGTGTGTGTGTGTGTGTGTGTGTGTAACAGAGCGTGTGTGTGTGTGTGTGTGTGTGTGTGTGTGTGTGTGTAACAGAGCGTGTGTGTGTGTGTGTGTAACAGAGCGTGTGTGTGTGTGTGTGTGTGTGTGTAACAGAGCGTGTGTGTGTGTGTGTGTAACAGCGTGTGTGTGTGTGTGTGTGTGTGTGTAACAGAGCGTGTGTGTGTGTGTGTGTGTAACAGAGCGCGCGTGTGTGTGTGTGTGTGTGTGTGTGTGTGTAACAGAGCGCGTGTGTGTGTGTGTGTAACAGAGCGTGTGTGTGTGTGTGTGTGTAACAGAGCGTGTGTGTGTGTGTGTAACAGAGCGTGTGTGTGTGTGTGTGTGTGTGTGTGTGTAACAGTGTTCCATATACCTGTTCTGGGGGGAAGTTGTGCAGTAGCTGACAGATGTTGTTGCTGTACTGACACTGCCAGTGGTGACGAGCCCAGGTGACACAGTCGGCCCAGCTGCGAGGGCAGTCAGTCACCAAACTCTTATAGACGGCCTCCAACACCTCTAGAGGCTGGGCTCCAGGCAGCTTCAGGGTTCTCTCCAGGAACTTAGCATCACTAGGTTAGGAAACATCACCACAGCTCATATTAAACTGGTCTAGACGACCTCCAACACCTCTAGAGGCTGGGCTCCAGGCAGCCTCCAACACCTCTAGAGGCTGGGCTCCAGGCAGCTTCAGGGTTCTCTCCAGGAACTTAGCATCACTAGGTTAGGAAACATCACCACAGCTCATATTAAACTGGTCTAGACGACCTCCAACACCTCTAGAGGCTGGGCTCCAGGCAGCCTCCAACACCTCTAGAGGCTGGGCCCCAGGCAGCCTCCAACACCTCTAGAGGCTGGGCCCCAGGCAGCCTCCAACACCTCTAGAGGCTGGGCTCCAGGCAGCTTCAGGGTTCTCTCCAGGAACTTAGCATCACTAGGTTAGGAAACATCACCACAGCTCATATTAAACTGGTCTAGACGACCTCCAACACGTTAAATCTGGGTAGAGTGTCAGATCCACTAGACTACTACAACTTAGAAATAGTTTCAGACGCCACAGAGAGACGGAGTTCATTGGAAAACCGTATTTATAATTGATGTATTCCTCTACGCGGTGGCTCATACACAGAAAACCGTATTTATAATTGATGTATTCCTCTATGCGGTGGCTCATACACAGAAAACCGTATTTATAATTGATGTATTCCTCTATGCGGTGGCTCACACACAGAAAACCGTATTTATAATTGATGTATTCCTCTATGCGGTGGCTCACACACAGAAAACCGTATTTATAATTGATCTATTCCTCTACGCGGTGGCTCACACACAGAAAACCGTATTTATAATTGATGTATTCCTCTACGCCACAGGTGTCAAACTCATTCCACGGGGGGCCGAGTGTCTGCGGGTTTTCGCTCCTCCCTTGTACTTGATTGATGAATTAACATCACTAATTAGTTAGGAACTCCCCACACCTGGTTGTCTAGGGCTTTATTGAAAGGAAAAACCAAAAACCTGCAGACACTAGGCCCTCCGTGGAATGAGTTTGACACCCCTGCTCTACGCGGTGGCTCACACACAGAAAACCGTATTTATAATTGATGTATTCCTCTACGCGGTGTCTCACACACAGAAAACCGTATTTATAATTGATCTATTCCTCTACGCGGTGGCTCATACACAGAAAACCGTATTTATAATTGATGTAATCCTCTATGCGGTGGCTCATACACAGAAAACCGGAATAATTATCACTGTGAACTCCTGTAATGTTCATGTCTCACTCGCTCCCCAAAGCCATGAGGTTGTCGACTGGTGATTAGACCAGAAAATAACATCCATTCATACAGTCACAACACATCAGTCACAACACATCAGTCACAACACATCAGTCACAACACATCAGTCACAACACATCAGTCACAACACATCAGTCACAACACATCAGTCACATCACATCAGTCACATCACATCAGTCACAACACATCAGTCACAACACAGTCACAACACATCAGTCACAACACATCAGTCACAACACATCAGTCACATCACATCAGTCACAACACATCAGTCACAACACATCAGTCACATCACATCAGTCACAACACATCAGTCACAACACATCAGTCACAACACATCAGTCACAACACATCAGTCACATCACAGTCACATCACAGTCACATCACAGTCACATCACATCAGTCACGACACATCAGTCACGACACATCAGTCACAACACATCAGTCACAACACATCAGTCACAACACATCAGTCACAACACATCAGTCACAACACATCAGTCACAACACATCAGTCACAACACAGTCACAACACAGTCACAACACATCAGTCACATCAGTCACATCACAGTCACATCACAGTCACAACACAGTCACATCACATCAGTCACGACACAGTCACGACACAGTCACGACACAGTCACAACACATCAGTCACGACACAGTCACGACACAGTCACGACACAGTCACAACACAGTCACAACACAGTCACAACACATCAGTCACATCACAGTCACATCACAGTCACAACACAGTCACAACACAGTCACAACACAGTCACATCACATCAGTCACGACACAGTCACGACACAGTCACATCACAGTCACAACACAGTCACATCACATCAGTCACGACACAGTCACGACACAGTCACGACACAGTCACAACACATCAGTCACATCACAGTCACATCACAGTCACAACACAGTCACATCACATCAGTCACGACACAGTCACGACACAGTCACGTCACAGTCACGTCACAGTCACGTCACAGTCACAGTCACATCACAGTCACAGTCACATCAGGTAGAATGGTAAACATGCTGAAGTGGTGGACTTACGTGAGGTACTGCATGGCGTTCTCTGATGGCTGTTTAAACAGACCCTCAAACTCATCACGGGCCCACTGGAGAAGAGACCAGAGTTACTATACACGTCACACACTGCATATTGGAGGACATCAGTCCCCCGGGGGAGTGTGTTACCTGCAGAGTGAGTGTGTGCGCGCGTGTTACCTGCAGAGTGAGTGTGTGCGCGCGTGTTACCTGCAGAGTGAGTGTGTGCGCGCGTGTTACCTGCAGAGTGTGCGCGCGTGTTACCTGCAGAGTGTGCGTGTGTGTTACCTGCAGAGTGTGCGTGTGTGTTACCTGCAGAGTGTGCGTGTGTGTTACCTGCAGAGTGTGCGTGTGTGTTACCTGCAGAGTGTGCGTGTGTGTTACCTGCAGAGTGTGCGTGTGTGTTACCTGCAGAGTGTGTGTGTGTGTTACCTGCAGAGTGTGTGTGTGTGTTACCTGCAGAGTGTGCGTGTGTGTTACCTGCAGAGTGTGCGTGTGTGTTACCTGCAGAGTGTGTGTGTGTGTTACCTGCAGAGTGTGTGTGTGTGTTACCTGCAGAGTGTGTGTGTGTGTGTGTGTGTGTTACCTGCAGAGTGTGTGTGTGTTACCTGCAGAGTGTGTGTGTGTGTGTGTGTTACCTGCAGAGTGTGTGTGTGCGCGTGTTACCTGCAGAGTGTGTGTGTGCGCGTGTTACCTGCAGAGTGTGTGTGTGTTACCTGCAGAGTGTGTGTGTGTTACCTGCAGAGTGTGTGTGTGCGCGTGTTACCTGCAGAGTGTGTGTGTGTGCGTGTTACCTGCAGAGTGTGTGTGTGTGCGTGTTACCTGCAGAGTGTGTGTGTGTTACCTGCAGAGTGTGTGTGTGTGCGTGTTACCTGCAGAGTGTGTGTGTGCGCGTGTTACCTGCAGAGTGTGTGTGTGCGCGTGTTACCTGCAGAGTGTGTGTGTGTTACCTGCAGAGTGTGTGTGTGCGTTACCTGCAGAGTGTGCGTGTGTGTTACCTGCAGAGTGTGTGTGTGTGTTACCTGCAGAGTGTGTGTGTGTTACCTGCAGAGTGTGTGTGTGTGTGTGTGTGTGTTACCTGCAGAGTGTGTGTGTGTTACCTGCAGAGTGTGTGTGTGTGTGTGTGTTACCTGCAGAGTGTGTGTGTGCGCGTGTTACCTGCAGAGTGTGTGTGTGCGCGTGTTACCTGCAGAGTGTGTGTGTGCGCGTGTTACCTGCAGAGTGTGTGTGTGCGCGTGTTACCTGCAGAGTGTGTGTGTGCGCGTGTTACCTGCAGAGTGTGTGTGTGTTACCTGCAGAGTGTGTGTGTGTTACCTGCAGAGTGTGTGTGTGTGCGTGTTACCTGCAGAGTGTGTGTGTGTGTGTGTGTTACCTGCAGAGTGTGTGTGTGCGCGTGTTACCTGCAGAGTGTGTGTGTGCGCGTGTTACCTGCAGAGTGTGTGTGTGCGCGTGTTACCTGCAGAGTGTGTGTGTGCGCGTGTTACCTGCAGAGTGTGTGTGTGTTACCTGCAGAGTGTGTGTGTGTTACCTGCAGAGTGTGTGTGTGTGCGTGTTACCTGCAGAGTGTGTGTGTGTGCGTGTTACCTGCAGAGTGTGTGTGTGCGCGTGTTACCTGCAGAGTGTGTGTGTGCGCGTGTTACCTGCAGAGTGTGTGTGTGCGCGTGTTACCTGCAGAGTGTGTGTGTGCGCGTGTTACCTGCAGAGTGTGTGTGTGTTACCTGCAGAGTGTGTGTGTGCGTTACCTGCAGAGTGTGCGTGTGCGTTACCTGCAGAGTGTGTGTGTGCGCGTGTTACCTGCAGAGTGTGTGTGTGCGCGTGTTACCTGCAGAGTGTGTGTGTGCGCGTGTTACCTGCAGAGTGTGTGTGTGCGCGTGTTACCTGCAGAGTGTGTGTGTGTTACCTGCAGAGTGTGTGTGTGTTACCTGCAGAGTGTGTGTGTGTGCGTGTTACCTGCAGAGTGTGTGTGTGTGTGTGTGTTACCTGCAGAGTGTGTGTGTGCGCGTGTTACCTGCAGAGTGTGTGTGTGCGCGTGTTACCTGCAGAGTGTGTGTGTGCGCGTGTTACCTGCAGAGTGTGTGTGTGCGCGTGTTACCTGCAGAGTGTGTGTGTGCGCGTGTTACCTGCAGAGTGTGTGTGTGTTACCTGCAGAGTGTGTGTGTGTTACCTGCAGAGTGTGTGTGTGTGCGTGTTACCTGCAGAGTGTGTGTGTGCGCGTGTTACCTGCAGAGTGTGTGTGTGCGCGTGTTACCTGCAGAGTGTGTGTGTGCGCGTGTTACCTGCAGAGTGTGTGTGTGCGCGTGTTACCTGCAGAGTGTGTGTGTGCGCGTGTTACCTGCAGAGTGTGTGTGTGTTACCTGCAGAGTGTGCGTGTGCGTTACCTGCAGAGTGTGCGTGTGCGTTACCTGCAGAGTGTGTGTGTGCGCGTGTTACCTGCAGAGTGTGTGTGTGCGCGTGTTACCTGCAGAGTGTGTGTGTGCGCGTGTTACCTGCAGAGTGTGTGTGTGCGCGTGTTACCTGCAGAGTGTGTGTGTGCGCGTGTTACCTGCAGAGTGTGTGTGTGCGCGTGTTACCTGCAGAGTGTGTGTGTGCGCGTGTTACCTGCAGAGTGTGTGTGTGCGCGTGTTACCTGCAGAGTGTGTGTGTGCGCGTGTTACCTGCAGAGTGTGTGTGTGCGCGTGTTACCTGCAGAGTGTGCGCGTGTTACCTGCAGAGTGTGTGTGTGCGCGTGTTACCTGCAGAGTGTGTGTGTGCGCGTGTTACCTGCAGAGTGTGTGTGTGCGCGTGTTACCTGCAGAGTGTGTGTGTGCGCGTGTTACCTGCAGAGTGTGTGTGTGCGCGTGTTACCTGCAGAGTGTGTGTGTGCGCGTGTTACCTGCAGAGTGTGTGTGTGCGCGTGTTACCTGCAGAGTGTGTGTGTGTGCGCGTGTTACCTGCAGAGTGTGTGTGTGTGCGCGTGTTACCTGCAGAGTGTGTGTGTGTGCGCGTGTTACCTGCAGAGTGTGTGTGTGCGCGTGTTACCTGCAGAGTGTGTGTGTGCGCGTGTTACCTGCAGAGTGTGTGTGTGCGCGTGTTACCTGCAGAGTGTGTGTGTGCGCGTGTTACCTGCAGAGTGTGTGTGTGCGCGTGTTACCTGCAGAGTGTGTGTGTGCGCGTGTTACCTGCAGAGTGTGTGTGTGCGCGTGTTACCTGCAGAGTGTGTGTGTGCGCGTGTTACCTGCAGAGTGTGTGTGTGCGCGTGTTACCTGCAGAGTGTGTGTGTGCGCGTGTTACCTGCAGAGTGTGTGTGTGCGCGTGTTACCTGCAGAGTGTGTGTGTGCGCGTGTTACCTGCAGAGTGTGTGTGTGCGCGTGTTACCTGCAGAGTGTGTGTGTGCGCGTGTTACCTGCAGAGTGTGTGTGTGCGCGTGTTACCTGCAGAGTGTGTGTGTGCGCGTGTTACCTGCAGAGTGTGTGTGTGCGCGTGTTACCTGCAGAGTGTGTGTGTGCGCGTGTTACCTGCAGAGTGTGTGTGTGCGCGTGTTACCTGCAGAGTGTGTGTGTGCGCGTGTTACCTGCAGAGTGTGTGTGTGCGCGTGTTACCTGCAGAGTGTGTGTGTGCGCGTGTTACCTGCAGAGTGTGTGTGTGCGCGTGTTACCTGCAGAGTGTGTGTGTGCGCGTGTTACCTGCAGAGTGTGTGTGTGCGCGTGTTACCTGCAGAGTGTGTGTGTGCGCGTGTTACCTGCAGAGTGTGTGTGTGCGCGTGTTACCTGCAGAGTGTGTGTGTGCGCGTGTTACCTGCAGAGTGTGTGTGTGTGCGCGTGTTACCTGCAGAGTGTGTGTGTGCGCGTGTTACCTGCAGAGTGTGTGTGTGTTACCTGCAGAGTGTGTGTGTGCGCGTGTTACCTGCAGAGTGTGTGTGTGCGCGCGTTACCTGCAGAGTGTGTGTGTGTGCGCGTGTTACCTGCAGAGTGTGTGTGTGCGCGTGTTACCTGCAGAGTGTGTGTGTGCGCGTGTTACCTGCAGAGTGTGTGTGTGTGCGCGTGTTACCTGCAGAGTGTGTGTGTGCGCGTGTTACCTGCAGAGTGTGTGTGTGCGTGTTACCTGCAGAGTGTGTGTGTGCGTGTTACCTGCAGAGTGTGTGTGTGCGTGTTACCTGCAGAGTGTGTGTGTGCGTGTTACCTGCAGAGTGTGTGTGTGCGCGTGTTACCTGCAGAGTGTGTGTGTGCGCGTGTTACCTGCAGAGTGTGTGTGTGCGTGTTACCTGCAGAGTGTGTGTGCGTGTTACCTGCAGAGTGTGTGTGCGTGTTACCTGCAGAGTGTGTGTGTGTGTGTTACCTGCAGAGTGTGTGTGTGTGTGTTACCTGCAGAGTGTGTGTGTGTGTGTTACCTGCAGAGTGTGTGCGTGTGTGTTACCTGCAGAGTGTGTGCGTGTGTGTTACCTGCAGAGTGTGTGCGTGTGTGTTACCTGCAGAGTGTGTGTGTGTGCGTGTGTGTTACCTGCAGAGTGTGTGCGTGTGTGTTACCTGCAGAGTGTGTGTGTGTGCGTGTGTGTTACCTGCAGAGTGTGTGCGTGTGTGTTACCTGCAGAGTGTGTGTGTGTGCGTGTGTGTTACCTGCAGTGTGTGTGTGTGCGTGTGTGTTACCTGCAGAGTGTGTGTGTGTTACCTGCAGAGTGTGTGTGTGTTACCTGCAGAGTGTGTGTGTGTGTGTGTGTTACCTGCAGAGTGTGTGTGTGTGTGTGTGTTACCTGCAGAGTGTGTGTGTGTGTGTGTGTTACCTGCAGAGTGTGTGTGTGTGTGTGTGTGTGTTACCTGCAGAGTGTGTGTGTGTGTGTGTGTTACCTGCAGAGTGTGTGTGTGTGTTACCTGCAGAGTGTGTGTGTGTGTGTGTGTGTTACCTGCAGAGTGTGTGTGTGTGTGTGTGTGTTACCTGCAGAGTGTGTGTGTGTGTGTGTGTGTTACCT
Organism: Salvelinus namaycush; assembly: GCF_016432855.1. NCBI lineage: Eukaryota > Metazoa > Chordata > Actinopteri > Salmoniformes > Salmonidae > Salvelinus > Salvelinus namaycush. The sequence continues at coordinate 158,501 of NC_052320.1, read as the reverse complement.
GCAGAGTGTGTGTGTTACCTGCAGAGTGTGTGTGTGTGTGTGTGTGTGTGTGTGTGTGTGTGTGTGTGTTACCTGCAGAGTGTGTTCGATGGCGTTGGGGAAGTTCTTCAGTGTGCAGATGGGGATGGACTTCTCCGGGGGATCCTGCGAGGAGCTGTACGACTCTGTCAGGAAGGGGATGACCACCTGAACGTTCCCCTTGGTACCCAGAGTACCGGACTCTAACAGGGGCTTCCGGTAGTAGACACACCGCCGGTCCATATACATACCTACAGGAGAGGAGGAATATGAGGAAAAACTACAAGAGAAAGTATAGCCCTGTACAAAAATCGGCAAACGCAAAATGGCCCGGTACAAATCAGTCAACTCACAAGTGGGCAATTTCGGCACATAATCTCGGAAACCCAAAAGGAAATCTGACATGAGTAACCCAAAAGGAAATCTGACATGAGTAACCCAAAAGGAAATCTGACATGAGTAACCCAAAAGGAAATCTGACATGAGTAACCCAAAAGGAAATCTGACATGAGTAACCCAAAAGGAAATCTGACATGAGTAACCCAAAAGGAAATCTGACATGAGTAACCCAAAAGGAAATCTGACATGAGTAACCCAAAAGGAAATCTGACATGAGTAACCCAAAAGGAAATCTGACATGAGTAACCCAAAAGGAAATCTGACATGAGTGTCCTATTCATGATAAACATAGATGTCTTTCTCTAAATAAGTTTTGTTGTACAATTAAAGAAAAAAAAACAGCAATAATTGAATTAATTCAGGGCTTGTGAACCTCAGACAAATATAAGCTTTCCACAACTATAAAACCCACTGATCATTTAATTAATTTCATCAAAATAGTTTAACCTGCTTTATTTGCAATAATCACTGATCTGGCTTTAAATTCTCTGTTTATAAAAATGCCTTTTTTTTGTTACAAATGTACCCAGAATCAAACATAATACATTTCACTAATAATGCTAACTTATTGTAGCAGGCATTAGGCTATAAAACATGAACACGGGTCTCATTAATATGGGACGCCGGGTCTAGGAGCCAGGACCTGAATATGACTGAACATCACATAAAAAAATGTAATGCGTTCCTACATTTTTTTATGTAGTTATTACACATTGATTACACCATCACACGTAGTTCATATGTCACAACGATTCATCGATACGTACGCTACGATGCTGGTAAAGTTGTCTCGCGCACCTACAGTGCTGGTCATAAACAAAAGCTAGCTAGCTCTTGGAGGCAAACAATGTGCTTCCCCAAAAAACATAGCAAAACGACATCTATCGTTAGCTAGCTATATAGCTAGGTGTCATCTAAAATAACCCTAATTTATAAAAACAGTTCTCATTTGATTAATGGTGGTCGAACCCATCTATGTGAAGCTAGCCACAATAGTGGACTATGTGGTTAACCTTCAAAATAAAAGTATGGAATTGACAGTGAGCCAGCTTGCACCTATTTGCTAGCTAACAAGGTAGAGAGTTGAGCCAGCTTGGACCTATTTGCTAGCTAACAAGGTATAACAGTTGAGCCAGCCTGGATCTATTTGCTAGCTAACAAGGTAGAACAGTTGAGCCAGCTTGGACCTATTTGCTAGCTAACAAGGTAGAGAGTTGAGCCAGCTTGGACCTATTTGCTAGCTAACAAGGTAGAGAGTTGAGCCAGCCTGGATCTATTTGCTAGCTAACAAGGTAGAACAGTTGAGCCAGCTTGGACCTATTTGCTAGCTAACAAGGTAGAACAGTTGACCCAGCTTGCACCTATTTGCTAGCTAACAAGGTGTAACAGTTGACCCAGCTTGGACCTATTTGCTAGCTAACAAGGTAGAACAGTTGAGCCAGCTTGGACCTATTTGCTAGCTAACAAGGTAGAGAGTTGAGCCAGCCTGGATCTATTTGCTAGCTAACAAGGTAGAGAGTTGAGCCAGCTTAGACCTATTTGCTAGCTAACAAGGTAGAGAGTTGAGCCAGCCTGGACCTATTTGCTAGCTAACAAGGTAGAGAGTTGAGCCAGCTTGGACCTATTTGCTAGCTAACAAGGTAGAGAGTTGAGCCAGCTTGGACCTATTTGCTAGCTAACAAGGTAGAGAGTTGAGCCAGCTTGGACCTATTTGCTAGCTAACAAGGTAGAGAGTTGAGCCAGCTTGGACCTATTTGCTAGCTAACAAGGTAGAGAGTTGAGCCAGCTTGGACCTATTTGCTAGCTAACAAGGTAGAGAGTTGAGCCAGCTTGGACCTATTTGCTAGCTAACAAGGTAGAGAGTTGAGCCAGCTTGGACCTATTTGCTAGCTAACAAGGTAGAGAGTTGAGCCAGCTTGGACCTATTTGCTAGCTAACAAGGTAGAGAGTTGAGCCAGCCTGGACCTATTTGCTAACAAGGTAGAACAGTTGAGCCAGCTTGGACCTGTTTGCTAGCTAACAAGGTAGAGAGTTGAGCCAGCCTGGACCTATTTGCTAACAAGGTAGAACAGTTGAGCCAGCCTGGACCTATTTGCTAGCTAACAAGGTAGAGAGTTGAGCCAGCCTGGACCTATTTGCTAACAAGGTAGAACAGTTGAGCCAGCCTGGACCTATTTGCTAACAAGGTAGAACAGTTGAGCCAGCCTGGATCTATTTGCTAACAAGGTATAACAGTTGAGCCAGCCTGGATCTATTTGCTAACAAGGTATAACAGTTGAGCCAGCCTGGATCTATTTGCTAGCTAACAAGGTAGAGAGTTGAGCCAGCCTGGACCTATTTGCTAGCTAACAAGGTAGAGAGTTGAGCCAGCCTGGACCTATTTGCTAACAAGGTAGAACAGTTGAGCCAGCCTGGACCTATTTGCTAACAAGGTAGAACAGTTGAGCCAGCCTGGACCTATTTGCTAACAAGGTAGAACAGTTGAGCCAGCCTGGACCTATTTGCTAACAAGGTAGAACAGTTGAGCCAGCCTGGACCTATTTGCTAACAAGGTAGAACAGTTGAGCCAGCCTGGACCTATTTGCTAACAAGGTAGAACAGTTGAGCCAGCCTGGATCTATTTGCTAACAAGGTATAACAGTTGAGCCAGCCTGGATCTATTTGCTAACAAGGTAGAACAGTTGAATAGTTATGAACACTCTTCTGTCCGTCTCCAACTGTTTGAAAAGCATGTTAGCCTGCCCACTTTGTTCAGATGTTGAAATCAAGTGACCTACCTTGATTCTCAGAATGAGAACAAGTCAAGTTTATTTTATATAGCCCTTCGTACATCAGCTAATATCTCGAAGTGTTGTACAGAAACCCAGCCTAGAACGAGTTGCCTTATACAAATGCATCTTGTTATGCTCATGGCACATTTCTAAAACACCCGACTAGAGAGCTAGTATAACGGCCTTTGGCTAAGATGTTGCTAGCGGTACGTGGTGCTGTAATGATGCGCGTGACAAACTGAACATTTCCCAGAACCAATGTTTATGGATACTCCCGTTTTAGTATGGTCTGTTCAGCGCGCAATTTGAGTAGTTGAGACAAACAAAATGAACTTCACCTCTGTTACAGCACATAGGGAGTTGTACCTGCTTGTTTTCAGAGAGGAAGTGATCTCATATCTTTGTTGTTGTGAGTGGGAGGGTCTCGGGAGAAAGAGGCAAAGCGAGAGGTTTCACTGTCGCCAAAATCTGTCCGAAATAAGTCCAATGGGTTTCTCTGGGTTTATTTAGGACGTCAGCTTGTCGCCTGCCTTTGGGACAATGATTCCCATTGTTAGGTCGGAGGGATGAGCATCTCATCATTATATACAGATCTCTGGTGTAAATGGGAAGGTGCACACAGCACAGAAAGAGCGAACGAGACCATAAAGACTACATGACAACAAGCGGACATAAACGCTCATAAAAACGTTTAAATAACAAAAATGTTGATACTGCGATACAGGCATTTGTAATATCACAAAAAATAATCTAATTCATTTGATATATCGCCACGGCCAAATTAAACCCCAGAAACATATATCACCCTGTTTTATCATGTAAACCCCAGAAACATATCCCCCTGTTTTATCATGTAAACCCCAGAAATATATATCACCCTGTTTTATCATGTAAACCCCAGAAATATATATCACCCTGTTTTATCATGTAAACCCCAGAAATATATATCACCCTGTTTTATCATGTAAACCCCAGAAATATATATCCCCCTGTTTTATCATGTAAACCCCAGAACTATATATCCCCCTGTTTTATCATGTAAACCCCAGAAACACATATCCCCCCTGTTTTATCATGTAAACCCCAGAAATATATCCCCCCTGTTTTATCATGTAAACCCCAGAAATATATATCCCCCTGTTTTATCATGTAAACCCCAGAAACACATATCCCCCCTGTTTTATCATGTAAACCCCAGAAATATATCCCCCCTGTTTTATCATGTAAACCCCAGAAATATATATCCCCCTGTTTTATCATGTAAACCCCAGAAATATATATCACCCTGTTTTATCATGTAAACCCCAGAAATATATATCACCCTGTTTTATCATGTAAACCCCAGAAATATCCCCCTGTTTTATCATGTAAACCCCAGAAATATATATCACCCTGTTTTATCATGTAAACCCCAGAAATATCCCCCTGTTTTATCATGTAAACCCCAGAAATATCCCCCTGTTTTATCATGTAAACCCCAGAAATATATATCACCCTGTTTTATCATGTAAACCCCAGAAATATCCCCCTGTTTTATCATGTAAACCCCAGAAATATCCCCCTGTTTTATCATGTAAACCCCAGAAATATATATCACCCTGTTTTATCATGTGTGGCAGCAGACAACTGGTCCTGAATTAACAGGCCTGTCTTCGTTCTACCTCTGTACGTTACACACAGCAACATGGGACCAGGAAGTCTTTAGAGCGCGTCTACGTTACACACAGCAACATGGGACCAGGAAGTCTTTAGAGCGTGTCTACGTTACACACAGCAACATGGGACCAGGAAGTCTTTAGAGCGTGTCTACGTTACACACAGCAACATGGGACCAGGAAGTCTTTAGAGCGTGTCTACGTTACACACAGCAACATGGGAGCAGGAAGTCTTTAGAGCGCGTCTTACGTGCGTCGACGTTGTCCAGAGCGTTGGCGACTCCGTGGAGGCTCTCGAAGAAGTCGTCATCGTAGACTCGCTCTGTGTCGGGCCCGACGCGGTTCTGGTGTCCCGTGATACGGATGGACGGGTTCATCTGTTTCACCGCCGCTGCCGCCGTCTCGCTCTTCATCTTCGTCACGTCCCACGGCCTGAACCAAACCACATACAACTGTTTAAACACGCAACACTTCAGAAAATAAGTGACAATAAAAGATTAATAATTAAATGACCCCAGATCAGTAGTAGTGCACTATGAAATGACCCCAGATCAGTAGTAGTGCACTATGAAATGACCCCAGATCAGTAGTAGTGCACTATGAAATGACCCCAGATCAGTAGTAGTGCACTATGAAATGACCCCAGATCAGTAGTAGTGCACTATGAAATGACCCCAGATCAGTAGTAGTGCACTATCAAAGGACCCCAGATCAGTAGTAGTGCACTATGAAATGACCCCAGATCAGTAGTAGTGCACTATGAAATGACCCCAGATCAGTAGTAGTGCACTATGAAATGACCCCAGATCAGAAGTAGTGCACTATCAAATGACCCCAGATCAGAAGTAGTGCACTATCAAATGACCCCAGATCAGTAGTAGTGCACTATGAAATGACCCCAGATCAGAAGTATGGCACTATGAAATGACCCCAGATCAGAAGTAGTGCACTATGAAATGACCCCAGATCAGAAGTAGTGCACTATGAAATGACCCCAGATCAGAAGTAGTGCACTATGAAATGACCCCAGATCAGAAGTATGGCACTATGAAATGACCCCAGATCAGAAGTATGGCACTATGAAATGACCCCAGATCAGAAGTATGGCACTATGAAATGACCCCAGATCAGTAGTAGTGCACTATGAAATGACCCCAGATCAGTAGTAGTGCACTATGAAATGACCCCAGATCAGAAGTAGTGCACTATGAAATGACCCCAGATCAGAAGTAGTGCACTATGAAATGACCCCAGATCAGAAGTAGTGCACTATGAAATGACCCCAGATCAGAAGTAGTGCACTATGAAATGACCCCAGATCAGAAGTAGTGCACTATGAAATGACCCCAGATCAGAAGTAGTGCACTATGAAATGACCCCAGATCAGAAGTATGGCACTATGAAATGACCCCAGATCAGAAGTATGGCACTATGAAATGACCCCAGATCAGAAGTATGGCACTATGAAATGACCCCAGATCAGAAGTATGGCACTATGAAATGACCCCAGATCAGAAGTATGGCACTATGAAATGACCCCAGATCAGAAGTATGGCACTATGAAATGACCCCAGATCAGAAGTATGGCACTATGAAATGACCCCAGATCAGAAGTATGGCACTATGAAATGACCCCAGATCAGAAGTATGGCACTATGAAATGACCCCAGATCAGAAGTATGGCACTATGAAATGACCCCAGATCAGAAGTATGGCACTATGAAATGACCCCAGATCAGAAGTAGTGCACTATGAAATGACCCCAGATCAGAAGTATGGCACTATGAAATGACCCCAGATCAGTAGTAGTGCACTATGAAATGACCCCAGATCAGAAGTATGGCACTATGAAATGACCCCAGATCAGAAGTAGTCTCCTCTCTCACCTGAAGAGGAACTGTCTGTTGAGGTTGGATTTCTCTATGGTGTCCATGTCTGTCACGATGACCTCACCCTCCCCGCTGGCCAATCCAATCATGGCGAAGTTCTTCAGCAGCTCACAGCCAATAGCGCCAGCCCCAACCAGGAAGTAACGCTGTTTAGCCAACTCCTCCTGCAGCTTGGAGCCAAACACAGCGATCTGGCCGTCATAGCGACTGTTCCTCTGGGGAGGGGGAGGGGTTTAGAGAAGCAGGTGTTTTATACTTCTATAACATGTGTTCTGTATCTGCAGGGTCTGGATGTGTGACTGCCACCTAACCACCTGGCCCCACGACCCAACCAGCTATCATCTAGTGTGTGGTAAGTGTACATGGTAGGTAGGTAGGTGTGTGTGTGGTAAGTGTACATGGTAGGTAGGTAGGTGTGTGTGTGGTAAGTGTACATGGTAGGTAGGTAGGTGTGTGTGTGGTAAGTGTACATGGTAGGTAGGTAGGTAGGTGTGTGTGTGGTAAGTGTACATGGTAGGTAGGTAGGTAGGTGTGTGTGTGGTAAGTGTACATGGTAGGTAGGTAGGTAGGTGTGTGTGTGGTAAGTGTACATGGTAGGTAGGTAGGTAGGTGTGTGTGTGGTAAGTGTACATGGTAGGTAGGTAGGTAGGTGTGTGTGTGGTAAGTGTACATGGTAGGTAGGTAGGTAGGTGTGTGTGTGGTAAGTGTACATGGTAGGTAGGTAGGTAGGTGTGTGTGTGGTAAGTGTACATGGTAGGTAGGTAGGTGTGTGTGTGGTAAGTGTACATGGTAGGTAGGTAGGTGTGTGTGGTAAGTGTACATGGTAGGTAGGTAGGTGTGTGTGTGGTAAGTGTACATGGTAGGTAGGTAGGTGTGTGTGTGGTAAGTGTACATGGTAGGTAGGTAGGTGTGTGTGTGGTAAGTGTACATGGTAGGTAGGTAGGTGTGTGTGTGGTAAGTGTACATGGTAGGTAGGTAGGTGTGTGTGTGGTAAGTGTACATGGTAGGTAGGTAGGTGTGTGTGTGGTAAGTGTACATGGTAGGTAGGTAGGTGTGTGTGTGGTAAGTGTACATGGTAGGTAGGTAGGTGTGTGTGTGGTAAGTGTACATGGTAGGTAGGTAGGTGTGTGTGTGGTAAGTGCACATGGTAGGTAGGTAGGTGTGTGTGTGGTAAGTGTACGTGGTAGGTGTGTGCAGTATACTCACAGGGGCACAGTCCTCCTCAGTGAGCATGGCTCCTCCCTCTTCCTCAGACAGACACTCCAGAGCATCAAAGTACAGCCACTGCATCATGGGCATGAACTTCCCTGTACACGCCTAGGAGACACACACAGTTATAATACTGTACAGCCACCATCATGGACATGAACTTCCCTGTACACGCCTAGGAGACACACACAGTTATAATACTGTACAGCCACTGCATCATGGGCATGAACTTCCCTGTACACGCCTAGGACACACACACACAGTTATAATACTGTACAGCCACCATCATGGGCATGAACTTCCCTGTACACGCCTAGGAGACACACACAGTTATAATACTGTACAGCCACCATCATGGGCATGAACTTCCCTGTACACGCCTAGGAGACACACACAGTTATAATACTGTACAGCCACCATCATGGACATGAACTTCCCTGTACACGCCTAGGAGACACACACACACAGTTATAATACTGTACAGCCACCATCATGGGCATGAACTTCCCTGTACACGCCTAGGAGACACACACAGTTATAATACTGTACAGCCACCATCATGGGCATGAACTTCCCTGTACACGCCTAGGAGACACACACACAGTTATAATACTGTACAGCCACCATCATGGGCATGAACTTCCCTGTACACGCCTAGGAGACACACACAGTTATAATACTGTACAGCCACCATCATGGGCATGAACTTCCCTGTACACGCCTAGGAGACACACACAGTTATAATACTGTACAGCCACTGCATCATGGACATGAACTTCCCTGTACACGCCTAGGAGACACACACAGTTATAATACTGTACAGCCACTGCATCATGGGCATGAACTTCCCTGTACACGCCTAGGAGACACACACAGTTATAATACTGTACACAGCCACCATCATGGGCATGAACTTCCCTGTACACGCCTAGGAGACACACACAGTTATAATACTGTACACAGCCACCATCATGGGCATGAACTTCCCTGTACACGCCTAGGAGACACACACAGTTATAATACTGTACAGCCACCATCATGGGCATGAACTTCCCTGTACACGCCTAGGAGACACACACAGTTATAATACTGTACAGCCACCATCATGGGCATGAACTTCCCTGTACACGCCTAGGAGACACACACACAGTTATAATACTGTACAGCCACCATCATGGGCATGAACTTCCCTGTACACGCCTAGGAGACACACACAGTTATAATACTGTACAGCCACCATCATGGGCATGAACTTCCCTGTACACGCCTAGGAGACACACACAGTTATAATACTGTACAGCCACCATCATGGACATGAACTTCCCTGTACACGCCTAGGAGACACACACACAGTTATAATACTGTACAGCCACCATCATGGGCATGAACTTCCCTGTACACGCCTAGGAGACACACACACAGTTATAATACTGTACAGCCACCATCATGGGCATGAACTTCCCTGTACACGCCTAGGAGACACACACACAGTTATAATACTGTACAGCCACCATCATGGGCATGAACTTCCCTGTACACGCCTAGGAGACACACACAGTTATAATACTGTACAGCCACCATCATGGACATGAACTTCCCTGTACACGCCTAGGAGACACACACAGTTATAATACTGTACAGCCACCATCATGGACATGAACTTCCCTGTACACGCCTAGGAGACACACACACAGTTATAATACTGTACAGCCACCATCATGGGCATGAACTTCCCTGTACACGCCTAGGAAACACACACAGTTATAATACTGTACAGCCACCATCATGGACATGAACTTCCCTGTACACGCCTAGGAGACACACACAGTTATAATACTGTACAGCCACCATCATGGACATGAACTTCCCTGTACACGCCTAGGAGACACACACAGTTATAATACTGTACAGCCACCATCATGGACATGAACTTCCCTGTACACGCCTAGGAGACACACACAGTTATAATACTGTACAGCCACCATCATGGGCATGAACTTCCCTGTACACGCCTAGGAAACACACACAGTTATAATACTGTACAGCCACCATCATGGACATGAACTTCCCTGTACACGCCTAGGAGACACACACACACAGTTATAATACTGTACAGCCACCATCATGGGCATGAACTTCCCTGTACACGCCTAGGAGACACACACAGTTATAATACTGTACAGCCACCATCATGGACATGAACTTCCCTGTACACGCCTAGGAGACACACACACAGTTATAATACTGTACAGCCACCATCATGGGCATGAACTTCCCTGTACACGCCTAGGAGACACACACAGTTATAATACTGTACAGCCACCATCATGGGCATGAACTTCCCTGTACACGCCTAGGACACACACACAGTTATAATACTGTACAGCCACCATCATGGGCATGAACTTCCCTGTACACGCCTAGGAGACACACACACAGTTATAATACTGTACAGCCACCATCATGGGCATGAACTTCCCTGTACACGCCTAGGAGACACACACAGTTATAATACTGTACAGCCACCATCATGGGCATGAACTTCCCTGTACACGCCTAGGAGACACACACACACAGTTATAATACTGTACAGCCACCATCATGGACATGAACTTCCCTGTACACGCCTAGGAGACACACACACAGTTATAATACTGTACAGCCACCATCATGGACATGAACTGAAATATTGAAATATTCAACCTAGTTCAGCACAGAAACATGGTAAATAACTACAATGGACCGTTTCCAGCTCAGAATCTGTCCAAAATAAGCTCAATGAGTTTCTTTGGGTTTATTTTGGACTTCAGCTTGTTGCCTACCGTCCTGTCTTTGGGACAACGACTTCCATTGTTAGAGACATGAGCATCTCCTCATTATATACAGACCTCTGGATGATACACGTTTACGCCTGCTTCGTTCGGGTAGATACACACGGACCACATGAGGAAAACACGCAACAACGATAGAGAGAGAGAGACAGTTTGTCTACTTTGAAGAAGTAGTAAAATGGTTTAGTCAGACAGCTCTGCAGCATACTTAGTCAGGCTAGCTAAATAGGATGACTACAGACAATACGGGGAGAACAGAGATAACGTGAGATGGTAGAGATAATAGAGTTTGGCTGGCTGACTGCTACCGTCTGAGCAGAGATGATGACTTTAACCTCTCTATGGTGTGTGGGACGCTAGCATCCCACCTGGCCAACATCCAGTGAGATTGCAGCGCGCCAAATTCAAATACAGAAATACTCATAAAAATTCAGGAAACAAAACATATTTTACATAGGTTTAAAGATTAACATCGTGGTCTAAGGCATTGCATCGCAGTGCTAGCTGTGCCACCAGAGACTCTGGGTTCGAGCTCAGGCTCTGTCGCAGCCGGCCGCGACTGGGAGGCCCATGGGGCGGCGCACAATTGGCCCAGCGTCGTCCGGGTTAGGGAGGGTTTGGCCCAGCGTCGTCCGGGTTAGGGGAGGGTTTGGCCCAGCGTCGTCCGGGTTAGGGGAGGGTTTGGCCGGCAGGGATATCCTTGTCTCATCGCGCACTAGCGACTCCTGTGGCGGGCCGGGCGCAGTGCACGCTGACCAGGTCGCCAGGTGTTTCCTCCGACACATTGGTGCGGCTGGCTTCCAGGTTGGATGAGCGCTGTGTTAACTTCTCTAGGGTAGGGGACAGCATTCGGAATTTTGGATGAAATGCATGCCCAAATTAAACTGCCTGCTTCTCGGGCCCAGAAGATATGATATGCATATAACTGGTAGATTTGGATAGAAAACACTCTAAAGTTTCCAAAACTGTTAAAATAGTGTCGGAGTATAACAGAACTGATTTGGCAGGCGAAAACCTGAGAAAAATCCATTCAGGAAGTAGGATTTTTTTTGGTTTTGTAGTTTTCTATTCAATGCCATTACACTGTCCATTGACTTAGGACTCAATTTGCAGTTTCTATGCCTTCCACTAGATGTCAAAAGTCTTTAGAAATTGTTTCAGGCTTGTATTCTGAAGAATTAGGGAGTAAGAGCAGTCAATGACTGGACACTAAAGTGTCAGAGCTTTTTCATGCGCTCGACAGAGAGAGTGCCTTTCTTGTTTACCTTCTAAATTGACGACGTTATTGTCCGGTTGAAATATTATCGATTATTTAGGCTAAAAACAACCTGAGGATTGAATATAAACATCGTTTGACATATTTCTATGAACTTTACAGATACAATTTCGATTTTTTGTCTGCCTGTTTTGACTGCGTTTGAGCCTGTGGATTACTGAAGACAATGCGAACAAAACTGAGGTTTTTGGATATAAAGAGACATTATCGAACAAAATGAACATTTATTGAGTAAATGAATGTCTGCTGAGTGCAACCATATGAAGATCATCAAAGGTAAGGGATTCATTTTATCTCTATTTCTGACTTGTGTAACTGTTCTACTTGGCTGATTACTGTTTGTAATGATTTGTCTGCTGGGCTATGTTCTCAAATAATCGTAAGGTATGCTTCTACCCCCCAAGCCATAAGACTCCTGAACATTTAATCAAATGGCTACCCAGACTATTAGCATTGCCCACACCCCCCCACCCCTCTTTTACACCGCTGCTACTCTGTTATCTATGCATAGTCACTTTAATAACGCACCCCCCGCACATTGACTCTGTACCGGTACCCCCTGTATATAGCCTCCACATTGACTCTGTACCGTAACACCCTGTATATAGCCTCCACATTGACTCTGTACCGGTACCCCCTGTATATAGCCTCCACATTGACTCTGTACCGGTACCCCCTGTATATATCCTCCACATTGACTCTGTACTGTAACACCCTGTATATATCCTCCACATTGACTCTGTACCGGTACCCCCTGTATATAGCCTCCACATTGTACCGGTACCCCCTGTATATAGCCTCCACATTGACTCTGTACAGGTACCCCGTGTATATAGCCTCCACATTGACTCTGTACAGGTACCCCGTGTATATAGCCTCCACATTGACTCTGTACCGGTACCCCCTGTATATAGCCTCCACATTGTACCGGTACCCCCTGTATATAGCCTCCACATTGACTCTGTACCGGTACCCCCTGTATATAGCCTCCACATTGACTCTGTACAGGTACCCCGTGTATATAGCCTCCACATTGACTCTGTACCGGTACCCCCTGTATATAGCCTCCACATTGACTCTGTACCGTAACACCCTGTATATATCCTCCACATTGACTCTGTACCGTAACACCCTGTATATATCCTCCACATTGACTCTGTACCGGTACCCCCTGTATATAGCCTCCACATTGACTCTGTACCGGTACCCCGTGTATATAGCCTCCACATTGACTCTGTACAGGTACCCCGTGTATATAGCCTCCACATTGACTCTGTACAGGTACCCCGTGTATATAGCCTCCACATTGACTCTGTACAGGTACCCCGTGTATATAGCCTCCACATTGACTCTGTACAGGTACCCCGTGTATATAGCCTCCACATTGACTCTGTACCGGTACCCCCTGTATATAGCCTCCACATTGTACCGGTACCCCCTGTATATAGCCTCCACATTGACTCTGTACCGGTACCCCCTGTATATAGCCTCCACATTGACTCTGTACCGGTACCCCCTGTATATAGCCTCCACATTGACTCAGTACCGGTACCCCCTGTATATAGCCTCCACATTGACTCAGTACCGGTACCCCCTGTATATAGCCTCCACATTGACTCTGTACAGGTACCCCCTGTATATAGCCTCCACATTGACTCTGTACCGGTACCCCCTGTATATAGCCTCCACATTGACTCTGTACCGGTACCCCCTGTATATAGCCTCCACATTGACTCTGTACCGGTACCCCCTGTATATAGCCTCCACATTGACTCTGTACCGGTACCCCCTGTATATAGCCTCCACATTGACTCTGTACCGTAACACCCTGTATATAGCCTCCACATTGACTCTGTACCGGTACCCCCTGTATATAGCCTCCACATTGACTCTGTACCGGTATCCCCTGTATATAGCCTCCACATTGTACCGGTACCCCCTGTATATAGCCTCCACATTGACTCTGTACCGGTACCCCCTGTACATAGCCTCCACATTGACTCAGTACCGGTACCCCCTGTATATAGCCTCCACATTGACTCAGTACCGGTACCCCCTGTATATAGCCTCCACATTGACTCTGTACAGGTACCCCCTGTATATAGCCTCCACATTGACTCTGTACCGGTACCCCCTGTATATAGCCTCCACATTGACTCTGTACCGGTACCCCCTGTATATAGCCTCCACATTGACTCTGTACCAGTACCCCCTGTATATAGCCTCCACATTGACTCTGTACCGGTACCCCCTGTATATAGCCTCCACATTGACTCTGTACCGGTACCCCCCTGTATATAGCCTCCACATTGACTCTGTACCGTAACACCCTGTATATATCCTCCACATTGACTCTGTACCGGTACCCCCTGTATATAGCCTCCACATTGTACCGGTACCCCCTGTATATAGCCTCCACATTGACTCTGTACCGGTACCCCCTGTATATAGCCTCCACATTGACTCTGTACCGGTACCCCCTGTATATAACCTCCACATTGACTCTGTACCGGTACCCCCTGTATATAGCCTCCACATTGTACCAGTACCCCTGTATATAGCCTCCACATTGTACCAGTACCCCTGTATATAGCCTCCACATTGTACCAGTACCCCTGTATATAGCCTCGCTATTGTTATTTTACTGCTGCTCTTAAATGACCTGTTCCTTTTACTTCTTATCGTATTTGTTAAACTGCATTGTTGGTTAAGGGTAAGGGTAAGTAAGCATTTCACTGTAAAGTCTACTACACCTGTTGTATTCGACGCATGTGACTAATAAAATGTGATTTATTGGAGGGAGAACAGACACTATTCTCTCCCCCACTTTAACAAAGTGTTGGACAACATAAAGAACACATCCCTCCTTACACGTCCGAACATATCAGAGTATACAGAGTATACATATACAGTTCTGACAAGACCTTAAGTGAGCAGCTCCTTACCTTCAGAACTTCCTGTGCAGCCAGTCCACCAATGAAAGCGTTGAGTGGTGCCAGGTCGCCGGCGGAGACAAAGGCTAGTTTCTTAATGAGCGTGTCATCCAGCTCGTCCACCTTGGCTGACCCCGTCTGGGCGGAGTTCACCTCTTTAGCCAGGGTCACCAACTCCTCTCCATCAGCCTGGAACACACAGAAAAGCATTACATTAAAAGCACTCACTAACTTTTTAAAATGGCAGCTACAAAGGAAACGATCAAATTTGATAGGCAGGAGATTGTGGGTGTCGCTAAATAACTAGAATAAAGAGGTTTAAACACACTTAGGGAAATAGAAAATAAACTGAACATATTTACTCCGTCACAAGATTCTGCATGAGCTTTTCACAAATAACCAGTCCAATGGAAATGAATGGGATTATCAGTGTGTGTCAGGTAGGGTTGAGCGCTATCCAGATTTACATAGTCATTCCTTCTATCATCCTTGGATTTACAGTATTACCGGCTTTGTACACAAGGGGGTGCCAGAAAACACACAAAAAGCCCATTGGGTGTCTATTACCAGAAAGCTAACAAAATTTGCACAAGTAATAGCAAATAAAAATTGCCAAGACAGGCAGTCCAGCTCAAAGTTACACATAAATAGGTAGGAGCTACCGAATGTCATTTTGGGTGAGTTTGGACATTTACAAGCGAGTGTAAATGAGAGACATTGTGCAAACAGCCATCACAGTGAGGGGCTGCTGTCAACATACAGACTCAAATCTAACAGCCATCACAGTGAGGGGCTGCTGTCAACATACAGACTCAAATCTAACAGCCATCACAGTGAGGGGCTGCTGTCAACATACAGACTCAAATCTAACAGCCATCAGCCATCACAGTGAGGGGCTGCTGTCAACATACAGACTCAAATCTAACAGCCATCAGCCATCACAGTGAGGGGCTGCTGCCAACATACAGACTCAAATCTAACAGCCATCACAGTGAGGGGCTGCTGTCAACATACAGACTCAAATCTAACAGCCATCACAGTGAGGGGCTGCTGTCAACATAGACTCAAATCTAACAGACATCACAGTGAGGGGCTGCTGTCAACATACAGACTCAAATCTAACAGCCATCAGCCATCACAGTGAGGGGCTGCTGCCAACATACAGACTCAAATCTAACAGCCATCAGCCATCACAGTGAGGGGCTGCTGCCAACATACAGACTCAAATCTAACAGCCATCACAGTGAGGGGCTGCTGTCAACATACAGACTCAAATCTAACAGCCATCACAGTGAGGGGCTGCTGTCAACATACAGACTCAAATCTAACAGCCATCACAGTGAGGGGCTGCTGTCAACATACAGACTCAAATCTAACAGCCATCAGCCATCACAGTGAGGGGCTGCTGCCAACAGACTCAATCTCTAGCCACTATAATAATTAGATGTAATAAATGTATCACTAGCCACTTTAAACTATGCCACTTTATATAATGTTTACATACCCTACATTACTCATCGCATATGTAAATACTGTACTCTACATCTACTGCATCTTGCCTATGCCGCATGGCCATCGCTCATCCATATATTTATATGTACATATTCTTATTCATTCCTTTACACTTGTGTGTATAAGGTAGTTGTGAAATTGTTAGATTACTTGTTAGATATTACTGCACAGTTGGGAGTAGAAGCACAAGCAATTCACTACACTCGCATTAACATCTGCTAACCAAATAAATTTGATTTGAAATTAACAGTACTGTCTCTGGAGCAGCATGTGTACACGCTGTGTGTGTGTGTGTGTGTGTGTGTGTGTGTGTGTGTGTGTGTGTGTGTGTGTACATGCTAGGGCAACAGGCCTGCCTGCTCTGAGAAGACTAGCCAAGAATGGAGAGGAGAAAAATGCAAAGAAATCAAGATGTTGGCATCTGAACAGAGAACTCCTCCAAAGGGCTTTGACTTCTCAAACACGGCAGACAGCCAACACACTTGGATGCCTAGTCACCTTGTTAATTCAGACACTTAGATAACGAGCCAGTTAAACTTAGGGGTTGCATATACAGGTGTGTGTACCTGACACCAGGGCTTGGGCAGCCTGCTGTGTTTCCTCTGGTAGCTGTGTAGAGCCTGGAAGCCCAGGTGAAGCTGTCCTGGTCGTTCAAACTTAGCAAAGTCTGTCAGCACAAACTCTGGCTCCGCCATTGATGCAGTCAGGGGTTTCTACAGAGAGGGGGGAGGAGAAGACGACAGGGATAAGAGCCAGAGGAAGAGCAGGTGGTCGCTTCTGGCTAGTAGTTGACAGGATAACTACTAGTGGAATAGCCATATGCATTCAGATGGGAAATTACAAGCGTCCCAGTAACAGAATTGCTGTGTTGACCAATTAGTGTAAAAAATAAAACGATCAGAGTTGGGCTTTTGACCAATCAGATCAACTCTTGCAAATAATAGGGCATAAAAATCAGAATTGGACTGCTTGTGTAAACGCAGACAAAATGTTCTAATGAGAAACACCACATGTTCAAAATATCCACCAAGTACCCGGTCATCACACCACGCCATCACACCACGGGGACAATGTGGAGGTACTTACGAAGGCCACCTTCTGGGGCATCTTGACCTGAGAGACGATGCCTCCCCTGACGTAGTCGGAGAACCCTGTGGTGTCACAGATACTGAAGGTGTAGGGGCCTGGATGGAGAGAGAGGGAGGGGAAGGAAAGATGAATGGAAGAGAATGTCTTTAGAAGATGCAGCCTGGTTCCCCGGACCACGACAGCAGCCTGGTTCCAGTACTGTTTGAGCAGTCTAGCCACCTATGTCATTGCCACGCCAGTACTAAGTCATGTTGATGGCGCTATTGCCACAACCCACGCGACACAAACCAAAGGGGTATCCTACGAAGCAGGTTTGAGTAGTTTGCGAGTTAACTTTGGTCAACAGACGTCAACTCGGGTTAAACGGTCATACGAAAGTGGCTCACCTTTTAGCCAGGTAAAATTCAATGGCAACGAATGCTTCAGATTTAAATAGCTCTGGTGCAGGCTAACTCACAGCTAACTCCCCTATCCTGAATGAAGGGCGGCCGCGTGTCGAGGACCAACTAAAGGGCGACCGCGTGTCGAGGACCAACTAAAGGGCGGCGGCGTGTCGGGGACCAACTAAAGGGCGGCGGCGTGTCGGGGACCAACTAAAGGGCGGCGGCGTGTCGAGGACCAACTAAAGGGCGGCGGCGTGTCGGGGACCAACTAAAGGGCGGCGGCGTGTCGAGGACCAACTAAAGGGCGGCGGCGTGTCGGGGACCAACTAAAGGGCGGCGGCGTGTCGAGGACCAACTAAAGGGCGGCGGCGTGTCGAGGACCAACTAAAGGGCGGCGGCGTGTCGAGGACCAACTAAAGGGCGGCGGCGTGTCGAGGACCAACTAAAGGGCGGCGGCGTGTCGAGGACCAACTAAAGGGCGGCGGCGTGTCGAGGACCAACTAAAGGGCGGCGGCGTGTCGAGGACCAACTAAAGGGCGGCGGCGTGTCGAGGACCAACTAAAGGGCGGCGGCGTGTCGAGGACCAACTAAAGGGCGGCGGCGTGTCGAGGACCAACTAAAGGGCGGCGGCGTGTCGAGGACCAACTAAAGGGCAGCGGCCGCGTGTCGAGGACCAACTAAAGGGCAGCGGCCGCGTGTCGAGGACCAACTAAAGGGCAGCGGCCGCGTGTCGAGGACCAACTAAAGGGCAGCGGCCGCGTGTCGAGGACCAACTAAAGGGCAGCGGCCGCGTGTCGAGGACCAACTAAAGGGCGGCGGCGTGTCGAGGACCAACTAAAGGGCAGCCGCGTGTCGAGGACCAACTAAAGGGCAGCCGCGTGTCGAGGACCAACTAAAGGGCGGCGGCGTGTCGAGGACCAACTAAAGGGCAGCCGCGTGTCGAGGACCAAACAAAGACGTCACCGACGATAAGTAACCAAACAAAGACGTCACCGACGATACGTAACCAAACAAAGACGTCACCGACGATACGTAACCAAACAAAGACGTCACCGACGATAAGTAACCAAACAAAGACGGCGCTTGTAAAAAAGACTTCCACACCACAGCCTGCTGAATTTACAAGAACTGCTGTCATTTTGGCACAAATGGAAATGTGGCCCTGACTCGCCCATGGATTGATGTTTCAGCATCGTCTCAAAGAAGAATTTGGCGTTCGACTACCGACGAGCGCCATGCACGCGCAGTTACAAGTCTGATAGACTTAACGGGAGGTGGACGAGCACTGTAGTAGTATGGATGAAGCCTGAGCTGGAATGTGAAGCTAACTGAAGCTAGCTAGCTAGGTTGCTTCGTAGCAGAACCCTCAGATCTGCGACCAGGCTATGACCGTAGTAAGTATTGATATAAGGGATGACTCACCCAGGGTCTTGATTTCTACTGGCTGACAGCCGTTGAGCTCCGTCATGCCCTGCACCTCGGTGAAGGTCACAAAGTCTCCGCTCTCAAACCCGTGGCGAGCCTCGTCTAGACACGTCACCACGCCTGACGCATCCTACACACACACAGTGACACGAGAGATTGAGATGACACAAATAGGCACAAACTGTCCCCTACAAAGACAGAGGAACTACTCTGAAGCAGGTATGAGATCGGCACAACATAGAATACCTAGATGAGTGGTAATCAGATAGGAGTACACCACCAACCAGATATGATCCATCTCGTAGGACACCAACCTGGGTGATGACAGCACCTAGGGTCCATCTCGTAGGACACCAACCTGGGTGATGACAACACTCAGGGTCTATCTCGTAGGACACCAACCTGGGTGATGACAGCACTCAGGGTCTATCTCGTAGGACACCAACCTGGGTGATGACAGCACTCAGGGTCTATCTCGTAGGACACCAACCTGGGTGATGACAGCACTCAGGGTCTATCTCGTAGGACACCAACCTGGGTGATGACAGCACTCAGGGTCTATCTCGTAGGACACCAACCTGGGTGATGACAGCACTCAGGGTCTATCTCGTAGGACACCAACCTGGGTGATGACAGCACTCAGGGTCTATCTCGTAGGACACCAACCTGGGTGATGACAGCACTCAGGGTCTATCTCGTAGGACACCAACCTGGGTGATGACAGCACTCAGGGTCTATCTCGTAGGACACCAACCTGGGTGATGACAGCACTCAGGGTCTATCTCGTAGGACACCAACCTGGGTGATGACAGCACTCAGGGTCTATCTCGTAGGACACCAACCTGGGTGATGACAGCACTCAGGGTCTATCTCGTAGGACACCAACCTGGGTGATGACAGCACTCAGGGTCTATCTCGTAGGACACCAACCTGGGTGATGACAGCACTCAGGGTCTATCTCGTAGGACACCAACCTGGGTGATGACAGCACTCAGGGTCTATCTAGTAGGATACCAACCTGGGTGATGACAACACTCAGGGTCTATGTAGTAGGACACCAACCTGGGTGATGACCGCACTCAGGGTCTATCTCGTAGGACACCAACCTGAGTGATGACAGCACTCAGGGTCTATCTCGTAGGATACCAACCTGGGTGATGACAGCACTCAGGGTCTATGTAGTAGGATACCAACCTGGGTGATGACCGCACTCAGGGTCTATGTAGTAGGATACCAACCTGGGTGATGACAGCACTCAGGGTCTATCTAGTAGGATACCAACCTGGGTGATGACCGCACTCAGGGTCTATCTAGTAGGATACCAACCTGGGTGATGACAGCACTCAGGGTGTAGGGTCTATCTAGTAGGATACCAACCTGGGTGATGACAGCACTCAGGGTCTATCTAGTAGGATACCAACCTGGGTGATGACAGCACTCAGGGAGTAGGGTCTATGATTACCCAGGTTGGTGGTTGTTAGTTCTCAAAGATGATCTTATATTACATACTATATCTGGGTTTTACTTGTTTAAGTTTACCATTTTTTACCAACCCTAAAAAAATGACCACAAATAAAATTAAAAGTGGCTTACACGGTTTAGCAGCGGCGGGGTTCCAAACACATCTAGTGGTGGACCAACTTAACGTCTTAGGTCCAATCAGATCTTAGTCTAAGGCGTAGGATCTAGGACGTAGGCTCTAGGGCGTAGTAGGGTACTAACCTTAGTGATCATGGAGATCATGGCAGAGAGAGGCTGCTCTCCGTTGGTATCGATCACCACCATCTCCTCTCCGAAGTCACAGAAGAGCTGTCCGAAGAGTCCCCGTGTGTCAGCGATCACCAGCTTGATGCCGTTACTGTGACAGAAGTCTCCGATACGCTGCTGCTCCTCTAGAGGGGAGTTGGTCAGGACTACAACCTACAACACAGAGACGTGTTATCAGACACACGTCAGAGTATACTATAGTAAGGAACTAATGATTACGCCCCTGCTCTTTCTCGTCGCTAACGATGACAGTGTGTGGGTTCAGTCTTCAATCTGTCGCGTGTAGAATATCCTAGCCTAGTCATGGGTGACAGGCCCTGCTTTTCTGAAGTCGCAAGATATTGAAAGCCAAGAAGTTAGATGCAGCTTTTGATTGCCGATTGATAGGCCTAGCGCATGGTTCTTACTGTCTGCCTGGTGGCCGACCTGCCTACACCGTTCCCCTCCCCTCGCTCTCAGTCCCTCGCTATGAAGGATGTGTTTGAGTTCTTGGAAGTAACGAACACTGTCCTCCCGTTCAAAAAAAAGACTGAATCTTAGGAGTTGATTCTTAGCGGATTCGAATCTTGACACTCAGAAATTGGAGTCGACGACCCTTCACCGCTACGTCGCTGCGACCCTTCACCGCTACGTCGCTGCGACCCTTCACCGCTACGTCGCTGCGACCCTTCACCGCTACGTCTCAACGTCGCTGCGACCCTTCACCGCTACGTCTCAACGTCGCTGCGACCCTTCACCGCTACGTCTCAACGTCGCTGCGACTCTTCACCGCTACGTCTCAACGTCGCTGCGACTCTTCACCGCTACGTCTCAACGTCGCTGCGACTCTTCACCGCTACGTCTCAACGTCGCTGCGACTCTTCACCGCTACGTCTCAACGTCGCTGCGACTCTTCACCGCTACGTCTCAACGTCGCTGCGACTCTTCACCGCTACGTCTCAACGTCGCTGCGACTCTTCACCGCTACGTCTCAACGTCGCTGCGACTCTTCACCGCTACGTCTCAACGTCGCTGCGACTCTTCACCGCTACGTCTCAACGTCGCTGCGACTCTTCACCGCTACGTCTCAACGTCGCTGCGACTCTTCACCGCTACGTCTCAACGTCGCTGCGACTCTTCACCGCTACGTCTCAACGTCGCTGCGACTCTTCACCGCTACGTCTCAACGTCGCTGCGACTCTTCACCGCTACGTCTCAACGTCGCTGCGACTCTTCACCGCTACGTCTCAACGTCGCTGCGACTCTTCACCGCTACGTCTCAACGTCGCTGCGACTCTTCACCGCTACGTCTCAACGTCGCTGCGACTCTTCACCGCTACGTCTCAACGTCGCTGCGACTCTTCACCGCTACGTCTCAACGTCGCTGCGACTCTTCACCGCTACGTCTCAACGTCGCTGCGACTCTTCACCGCTACGTCTCAACGTCGCTGCGACTCTTCACCGCTACGTCTCAACGTCGCTGCGACTCTTCACCGCTACGTCTCAACGTCGCTGCGACTCTTCACCGCTACGTCTCAACGTCGCTGCGACTCTTCACCGCTACGTCTCAACGTCGCTGCGACTCTTCACCGCTACGTCTCAACGTCGCTGCGACTCTTCACCGCTACGTCTCAACGTCGCTGCGACTCTTCACCGCTACGTCTCAACGTCGCTGCGACTCTTCACCGCTACGTCTCAACGTCGCTGCGACTCTTCACCGCTACGTCTCAACGTCGCTGCGACTCTTCACCGCTACGTCTCAACGTCGCTGCGACTCTTCACCACTACGTCAACGTCGTTAACAGTTGGACAAACGGCAGAGAAAGGCAAGCGACAGCAGTGAAGTCCTGTACAGCAACACTTTGAGAAGTTAAATGAGAAGGAAATGCACTTTGAGTTGAGTAGTGCAGGTCAGTAATGTGCATTGTGAATTCACGTGGAATTTTATCTGTATTTGTGTTTTTTGTGACTGCTATCTTTGGCTGGAAAAATGGCTGTGCTTATTCTGTGGCTTGGTGGTGACCTAACAGTCATTTGTGGTGCTTTCGCTGAAAAGCCTATTTGAAATCGGACACTTTGGTGGGATTAACAACAAGATCACCTTTAAAATGATATAAGACACATGTATGTTTGAGGAATTTTAATTATGAGATTTCTGTTGTTTTGAATTTGGCGCCCTGCACTTTCACTGGCTGTTGTCATATCATCCCGTTACCGGGATTGCAGCCATAAGACGTTAACTAGGTAAGGGGGTTGATGGGTAATGTAGTTTTACCTGGAACTGAGTCAGGTAATGGTCGATGAGGGCTCCAGTGTAGGCTACTACAGGTACATAGCTGTTGAGTTCAGCCAGGCGAGTCCGAGACACCTCAGCCCTGTTCTTCCCCAGGTCCTCCTCACGCAGGTAGAACTGGAGACAGGAGAGAGAGAACGTTAATATAGAGATGGGTCCTCCTCACGCAGGTAGAACTGGAGACAGGAGAGAGAGAACGTTAATATAGAGATGGGTCCTCCTCACGCAGGTAGAACTGGAGACAGGAGAGAGAGAACGTTAATATAGAGATGGGTCCTCCTCACGCAGGTAGAACTGGAGACAGGAGAGAGAGAACGTTAATATAGAGATGGGTCCTCCTCACGCAGGTAGAACTGGAGACAGGAGAGAGAGAACGTTAATATAGAGATGGGTCCTCCTCACGCAGGTAGAACTGGAGACAGGAGAGAGAGAACGTTAATATAGAGATGGGTCCTCCTCACGCAGGTAGAACTGGAGACAGGAGAGAGAGAACGTTAATATAGAGATGGGTCCTCCTCACGCAGGTAGAACTGGAGACAGGAGAGAGAGAACGTTAATATAGAGATGGGTCCTCCTCACGCAGGTAGAACTGGAGACAGGAGAGAGAGAACGTTAATATAGAGATGGGTCCTCCTCACGCAGGTAGAACTGGAGACAGGAGAGAGAGAACGTTAATATAGAGATGGGTCCTCCTCACGCAGGTAGAACTGGAGACAGGAGAGAGAGAACGTTAATATAGAGATGGGTCCTCCTCACGCAGGTAGAACTGGAGACAGGAGAGAGAGAATGTTAATATAGAGATGGGTCCTCCTCACGCAGGTAGAACTGGAGACAGGAGAGAGAGAACGTTAATATAGAGATGGGTCCTCCTCACGCAGGTAGAACTGGAGACAGGAGAGAGAGAACGTTAATATAGAGATGGGTCCTCCTCAAGCAGGTAGAACTGGAGACAGGAGAGAGAGAACGTTAATATAGAGATGGGTCCTCCTCACGCAGGTAGAACTGGAGACAGGAGAGAGAGAACGTTAATATAGAGAGATGGGTCCTCCTCACGCAGGTAGAACTGGAGACAGGAGAGAGAGAACGTTAATATAGAGATGGGTCCTCCTCACGCAGGTAGAACTGGAGACAGGAGAGAGAGAACGTTAATATAGAGATGGGTCCTCCTCACGCAGGTAGAACTGGAGACAGGAGAGAGAGAACGTTAATATAGAGATGGGTCCTCCTCACGCAGGTAGAACTGGAGACAGGAGAGAGAGAACGTTAATATAGAGATGGGTCCTCCTCACGCAGGTAGAACTGGAGACAGGAGAGAGAGAACGTTAATATAGAGATGGGTCCTCCTCACGCAGGTAGAACTGGAGACAGGAGAGAGAGAACGTTAATATAGAGATGGGTCCTCCTCACGCAGGTAGAACTGGAGACAGGAGAGAGAGAACGTTAATATAGAGATGGGTCCTCCTCACGCAGGTAGAACTGGAGACAGGAGAGAGAGAACGTTAATATAGAGATGGGTCCTCCTCACGCAGGTAGAACTGGAGACAGGAGAGAGAGAATGTTAATATAGAGAGATGGGTCCTCCTCACGCAGGTAGAACTGGAGACAGGAGAGAGAGAACGTTAATATAGAGATGGGTCCTCCTCACGCAGGTAGAACTGGAGACAGGAGAGAGAGAACGTTAATATAGAGATGGGTCCTCCTCACGCAGGTAGAACTGGAGACAGGAGAGAGAGAACGTTAATATAGAGAGATGGGTCCTCCTCACGCAGGTAGAACTGGAGACAGGAGAGAGAGAACGTTAATATAGAGATGGGTCCTCCTCACGCAGGTAGAACTGGAGACAGGAGAGAGAGAACGTTAATATAGAGAGATGGGTCCTCCTCACGCAGGTAGAACTGGAGACAGGAGAGAGAGAACGTTAATATAGAGATGGGTCCTCCTCACGCAGGTAGAACTGGAGACAGGAGAGAGAGAACGTTAATATAGAGAGATGGGTCCTCCTCACGCAGGTAGAACTGGAGACAGGAGAGAGAGAACGTTAATATAGAGATGGGTCCTCCTCACGCAGGTAGAACTGGAGACAGGAGAGAGAGAACGTTAATATAGAGATGGGTCCTCCTCACGCAGGTAGAACTGGAGACAGGAGAGAGAGAACGTTAATATAGAGATGGGTCCTCCTCACGCAGGTAGAACTGGAGACAGGAGAGAGAGAACGTTAATATAGAGATGGGTCCTCCTCACGCAGGTAGAACTGGAGACAGGAGAGAGAGAACGTTAATATAGAGATGGGTCCTCCTCACGCAGGTAGAACTGGAGACAGGAGAGAACGTTAATATAGAGATGGGTCCTCCTCACGCAGGTAGAACTGGAGACAGGAGAGAGAGAACGTTAATATAGAGATGGGTCCTCCTCACGCAGGTAGAACTGGAGACAGAGAGAACGTTAATATAGAGATGGGTCCTCCTCACGCAGGTAGAACTGGAGACAGGAGAGAGAGAACGTTAATATAGAGATGGGTCCTCCTCACGCAGGTAGAACTGGAGACAGAGAGAACGTTAATATAGAGATGGGTCCTCCTCACGCAGGTAGAACCCCTCAATATGTTCCACATTGTGCTGTGTTACAGCCTGAATTTAAAAAATGCATTAAATACATTTTATTCTCAACCATCTACACACAATACACCATAATGACAATGTTAAAGCACTTAAGAAATGTTTTGGAACATTTATTGAAAATGAAATACAGAAATATCTAATTTACGTAAGAATTCACACCCCTGAGTCAATACATGTTAGAATCACCTTTAGCAGTGATTACAGCTGTGAGTCTTTCTGGGTAAATATCTAAGAGTGGATGCAAAACGAGAGGAGAGAGGTCCCGTAGTGTACCTGTGAGGAGAGAGATCCCGTAGTGTACCTGTGAGGAGAGAGGTCCCGTAGCGTACCTGTGAGGAGAGAGATGCAGAACGAGAGGAGAGAGGTCCCATAGTGTACCTGTGAGGAGAGAGGATGCAGAACGAGAGGAGAGAGGTCCCGTAGTGTACCTGTGAGGAGAGAGGTCCCGTAGTGTACCTGTGAGGAGAGAGGTCCCGTAGCGTACCTGTGAGGAGAGAGGTCCCGTAGCGTACCTGTGAGGAGAGAGGTCCCGTAGCGTACCTGTGAGGAGAGAGGTCCCGTAGCGTACCTGTGAGGAGAGAGGTCCCGTAGCGTACCTGTGAGGAGAGAGGTCCCGTAGCGTACCTGTGAGGAGAGAGGTCCCGTAGCGTACCTGTGAGGAGAGAGGTCCCGTAGCGTACCTGTGAGGAGAGAGGTCCCGTAGCGTACCTGTGAGGAGAGAGGTCCCGTAGCGTACCTGTGAGGAGAGAGGTCCCGTAGCGTACCTGTGAGGAGAGAGGTCCCGTAGCGTACCTGTGAGGAGAGAGGTCCCGTAGCGTACCTGTGAGGAGAGAGGTCCCGTAGCGTACCTGTGAGGAGAGAGGTCCCGTAGTGTACCTGTGAGGAGAGAGGTCCCGTAGTGTACCTGTGAGGAGAGAGGTCCCGTAGTGTACCTGTGAGGAGAGAGGTCCCGTAGTGTACCTGTGAGGAGAGAGGTCCCGTAGTGTACCTGTGAGGAGAGAGGTCCCGTAGTGTACCTGTGAGGAGAGAGGTCCCGTAGTGTACCTGTGAGGAGAGAGGTCCCGTAGTGTACCTGTGAGGAGAGAGGTCCCGTAGTGTACCTGTGAGGAGAGAGGTCCCGTAGTGTACCTGTGAGGAGAGAGGTCCCGTAGTGTACCTGTGAGGAGAGAGGTCCCGTAGTGTACCTGTGAGGAGAGAGGTCCCGTAGTGTACCTGTGAGGAGAGAGGTCCCGTAGTGTACCTGTGAGGAGAGAGGTCCCGTAGTGTACCTGTGAGGAGAGAGGTCCCGTAGTGTACCTGTGAGGAGAGAGGTCCCGTAGTGTACCTGTGAGGAGAGAGGTCCCGTAGTGTACCTGTGAGGAGAGAGGTCCCGTAGTGTACCTGTGAGGAGAGAGGTCCCGTAGTGTACCTGTGAGGAGAGAGGTCCCGTAGTGTACCTGTGAGGAGAGAGGTCCCGTAGTGTACCTGTGAGGAGAGAGGTCCCGTAGTGTACCTGTGAGGAGAGAGGTCCCGTAGTGTACCTGTGAGGAGAGAGGTCCCGTAGCGTACCTGTGAGGAGAGAGGTCCCGTAGCGTACCTGTGAGGAGAGAGGTCCCGTAGTGTACCTGTGAGGAGAGAGGTCCCGTAGTGTACCTGTGAGGAGAGAGGATGCAAAACGAGAGGAGAGAGGTCCCGTAGTGTACCTGTGAGGAGAGAGATCCCGTAGTGTACCTGTGAGGAGAGAGATCCCGTAGTGTACCTGTGAGGAGAGAGGTCCCGTAGTGTACCTGTGAGGAGAGAGGTCCCGTAGTGTACCTGTGAGGAGAGAGGTCCCGTAGTGTACCTGTGAGGAGAGAGGTCCCGTAGCGTACCTGTGAGGAGAGAGGTCCCGTAGCGTACCTGTGAGGAGAGAGGTCCCGTAGCGTACCTGTGAGGAGAGAGGTCCCGTAGCGTACCTGTGAGGAGAGAGGTCCCGTAGCGTACCTGTGAGGAGAGAGGTCCCGTAGTGTACCTGTGAGGAGAGAGGTCCCGTAGCGTACCTGTGAGGAGAGAGGTCCCGTAGCGTACCTGTGAGGAGAGAGGTCCCGTAGCGTACCTGTGAGGAGAGAGGTCCCGTAGTGTACCTGTGAGGAGAGAGGTCCCGTAGCGTACCTGTGAGGAGAGAGGTCCCGTAGCGTACCTGTGAGGAGAGAGGTCCCGTAGTGTACCTGTGAGGAGAGAGGTCCCGTAGCGTACCTGTGAGGAGAGAGGTCCCGTAGCGTACCTGTGAGGAGAGAGGTCCCGTAGTGTACCTGTGAGGAGAGAGGTCCCGTAGTGTACCTGTGAGGAGAGAGGTCCCGTAGTGTACCTGTGAGGAGAGAGGATGCAGAACGAGAGGAGAGAGGTCCCGTAGCGTACCTGTGAGGAGAGAGATGCAGAACGAGAGGAGAGAGGTCCCATAGTGTACCTGTGAGGAGAGGTCCCGTAGTGTACCTGTGAGGAGAGAGGATGCAGAACGAGAGGAGAGAGGTCCCGTAGTGTACCTGTGAGGAGAGAGGTCCCGTAGCGTACCTGTGAGGAGAGAGGATGCAGAACGAGAGGAGAGAGGTCCCGTAGTGTACCTGTGAGGAGAGAGGTCCCATAGTGTACCTGTGAGGAGAGAGGTCCCGTAGTGTACCTGTGAGGAGAGAGGTCCCGTAGTGTACCTGTGAGGAGAGAGGTCCCGTAGTGTACCTGTGAGGAGAGAGGTCCCGTAGTGTACCTGTGAGGAGAGAGGTCCCGTAGTGTACCTGTGAGGAGAGAGGTCCCGTAGTGTACCTGTGAGGAGAGAGGTCCCGTAGTGTACCTGTGAGGAGAGAGGTCCCGTAGTGTACCTGTGAGGAGAGAGGTCCCGTAGTGTACCTGTGAGGAGAGAGGTCCCGTAGTGTACCTGTGAGGAGAGAGGTCCCGTAGTGTACCTGTGAGGAGAGAGGTCCCGTAGTGTACCTGTGAGGAGAGAGGTCCCGTAGTGTACCTGTGAGGAGAGAGGTCCCGTAGTGTACCTGTGAGGAGAGAGGTCCCGTAGCGTACCTGTGAGGAGAGAGGTCCCGTAGCGTACCTGTGAGGAGAGAGGTCCCGTAGCGTACCTGTGAGGAGAGAGGTCCCGTAGCGTACCTGTGAGGAGAGAGGTCCCGTAGTGTACCTGTGAGGAGAGAGGTCCCGTAGTGTACCTGTGAGGAGAGAGGTCCCGTAGTGTACCTGTGAGGAGAGAGGTCCCGTAGTGTACCTGTGAGGAGAGAGGTCCCGTAGTGTACCTGTGAGGAGAGAGGTCCCGTAGCGTACCTGTGAGGAGAGAGGTCCCGTAGCGTACCTGTGAGGAGAGAGGTCCCGTAGTGTACCTGTGAGGAGAGAGGTCCCGTAGTGTACCTGTGAGGAGAGAGGTCCCGTAGTGTACCTGTGAGGAGAGAGGTCCCGTAGCGTACCTGTGAGGAGAGAGGTCCCGTAGTGTACCTGTGAGGAGAGAGGATGCAGAACGAGAGGAGAGAGGTCCCGTAGTGTACCTGTGAGGAGAGAGGATGCAGAACGAGAGGAGAGAGGTCCCGTAGTGTACCTGTGAGGAGAGAGGATGCAGAACGAGAGGAGAGAGGTCCCGTAGTGTACCTGTGAGGAGAGAGGTCCCGTAGTGTACCTGTGAGGAGAGAGGTCCCGTAGCGTACCTGTGAGGAGAGAGGTCCCGTAGCGTACCTGTGAGGAGAGAGGATGCAGAACGAGAGGAGAGAGGTCCCGTAGCGTACCTGTGAGGAGAGAGGTCCCGTAGCGTACCTGTGAGGAGAGAGGTCCCGTAGCGTACCTGTGAGGAGAGAGGTCCCGTAGCGTACCTGTGAGGAGAGAGGATGCAGAACGAGAGGAGAGAGGTCCCGTAGCGTACCTGTGAGGAGAGGTCTCTCCATTCAGCCTGTCCCTGGTCGTGCAGGGTAACACTCTTCACTCCTCCCAGGATGACGTTCTTAGCGATCTCCACACCCAGCCCTCTCAGCCCTGAGACCAGGACGTTGGATCTCTGCATGCGCTTCATAGCATCATGGCCCAACACGTAGCTACGGAGGAGAGCATACAGGCTTTATAACACTACATAACACCTTTATAACACTACGTCAGCCCTCTCAGCCCTGAGACCAGGACGTTGGATCTCTGCATGCGCTTCATAGCATCATGGCCCAACACGTAGCTACGGAGGAGAGCATACAGGCTTTATAACACTACATAACACCTTTATAACACTACGTCAGCCCTCTCAGCCCTGAGACCAGGACGTTGGAGCTCTGCATGCGTTTCATAGCATCATGGCCCAACACGTAGCTACGGAGGAGAGCATACAGGCTTTATAACACTACATAACACCTTTATAACACTACGTCAGCCCTCTCAGCCCTGAGACCAGGACGTTGGATCTCTGCATGCGCTTCATAGCATCATGGCCCAACACGTAGCTACGGAGGAGAGAATACAGGCTTTATAACACTACATAACACCTTTATAACACTACGTCAGCCCTCTCAGCCCTGAGACCAGGACGTTGGATCTCTGCATGCGTTTCATAGCATCATGGCCCAACACGTAGCTACGGAGGAGAGCATACAGGCTTTATAACACTACATAACACCTTTATAACACTACGTCAGCCCTCTCAGCCCTGAGACCAGGACGTTGGATCTCTGCATGCGCTTCATAGCATCATAACCCAACACGTAGCTACGGAGGAGAGCATACAGGCTTTATAACACTACATAACACCTTTATAACACTACGTCAGCCCTCTCAGCCCTGAGACCAGGACGTTGGATCTCTGCATGCGTTTCATAGCATCATAGCCCAACACGTAGCTACGGAGGAGAGCATACAGGCTTTATAACACTACATAACACCTTTATAACACTACGTCAGCCCTCTCAGCCCTGAGACCAGGACGTTGGATCTCTGCATGCGCTTCATAGCATCATGGCCCAACACGTAGCTACGGAGGAGAGCATACAGGCTTTATAACACTACATAACACCTTTATAACACTACGTCAGCCCTCTCAGCCCTGAGACCAGGACGTTGGATCTCTGCATGCGTTTCATAGCATCATGGCCCAACACGTAGCTACGGAGGAGAGCATACAGGCTTTATAACACTACATAACACCTTTATAACACTACGTCAGCCCTCTCAGCCCTGAGACCAGGACGTTGGAGCTCCGCATGCGCTTCATAGCATCATGGCCCAACACGTAGCTACGGAGGAGAGCATACAGGCTTTATAACACTACATAACACCTTTATAACACTACGTCAGCCCTCTCAGCCCTGAGACCAGGACGTTGGATCTCTGCATGCGCTTCATAGCATCATAGCCCAACACGTAGCTACGGAGGAGAGCATACAGGCTTTATAACACTACATAACACCTTTATAACACTACGTCAGCCCTCTCAGCCCTGAGACCAGGACGTTGGATCTCTGCATGCGCTTCATAGCATCATGGCCCAACACGTAGCTACGAAGGAGAGCATACAGGCCAGGGTTTTTCCTGGATCAAAAGGGGGCTTAGGTGGTGGACGTGGCCAGCCTGGCTGATTATTTTGAACAAATCAGAGGACCCTATCCTGGTGGTGAAGAGAAATGTTTCCATTTTTAAATAAATTTCCTACAATTCTACATATTTTCTGAATGCACATGGGAAAATATGTACACCCCTTAACTGTCTCCACTTTCCGTTGCAAAGTGGGATTAAAATTGATTTGTTTTTTAATAATTTGAAAGCGATCAACACAAAATACTCTAATGTCAAAGTGGGGGGGGGGGGGGAATTAACATTTGCAAAAAACTATTCATGGAAAATAATCAATTAATATATATCTTGATTATGTTAAATATTCAACCCCTTGAGTCATTAGATGTTAGATCATAAATAAAATGTTAGAATCACATTTGTCAGCAATTACAGCTGTGAGTGTTTCTGAGTACGTCTCAAAGCTTTCTGTTTAAAATTCTTTAAGCTCTCAAGCTGGTTGTTGATCATTGCTAGACACACATTTTCTAGTCTTGCCATAGATTAACCAGACGATTCAAGTCAAAACTGTAACACGGCCACTAAGGAACATTCTATGTCATCTTGGTAAGCGACACCAGTGTATATTTGGCCTTGTGTTTTAGGTTATTGTCCTGCTGAAAGGTGGATTTGTCTCCCAGTGTCTGATGGACAGCAGACTGAATAATGGTGTCTGAGTGTATTCAGACATCCCGTGGGCCCCACATCCCGTGGGCCCCACATCCCGTGGGCCCTACATCCCGTGGGCCCTACATCCCGTGGGCCCTACATCCCGTGGGCCCTACATCCCGTGGGCCCTACATCCCGTAAGCCCTACATCCCGTGGGCCCTACATCCCGTGGGCCCTACATCCCGTAAGCCCTACATCCCGTAAGCCCTACATCCCGTGGGCCCTACATCCCGTGGGCCCTACTCGCACCCCACACACACAGGGGCATTCCTCATTCCCCTGCCGTTGTTTCCGCTTCAGAAAGTTGGTTAATATTTGGTCGATTGCACATTAAATCATGATAAAAAAATAGTGAACCAAAAACTAAACGCAACCAATTAAAAAAATGTGTTGTCGCATTGCTACCTCAAACGGTCAGACTATTTTGGTGGCAGTATCCAACCCCGTCACACGGCCAACTGGATGTTCTCATGAGTCTTCCCAAGTACCCCAGGTTGAGTGTGTGTTAATGGGCTATAGATATGGTACTTACAGCTGTCTGGAGTACAGGCCTTCGTCGATCTCAGCATCATTGCCATTCTTAGCCATGCCCTGGAGAAAACAACAGGAGTGAGAACCAGTCACACACACATAATTGACTGTCAGACAGATCAGTGACAACAGACAGAGGAGCAGTGTGTGTGTGTGTGTGTGTGTACGTACGTTGGTGGGTGTGTGAGACAGTTCAGTTCTGACAGAGTTAGAGGAGGAGCAGTGGGATCCCGTCTTCGTCTCGGAGTCTGACACGCGACGCTTCTTGGACAGCGGCGAGCTGGACATCTGAAAACACACACACAGCTGAGTATACAGCACAGACACAGCTGAGTATACAGCACACACACACACGGCTGAGTATACAGCACACACACACACGGCTGAGTATACAGCACACACACACACGGCTGAGTATACAGCACACACACACACGGCTGAGTATACAGCACACACACACACGGCTGAGTATACAGCACACACACACGGCTGAGTATACAGCACACACACACACGGCTGAGTATACAGCACACACACACACGGCTGAGTATACAGCACACACACACACGGCTGAGTATACAGCACACACACACACGGCTGAGTATACAGCACACACACACACGGCTGAGTATACAGCACACACACACACGGCTGAGTATACAGCACACACACACACGGCTGAGTATACAGCACACACACACAGCTGAGTATACAGCACACACACACAGCTGAGTATACAGCACACACACACAGCTGAGTATACAGCACACACACAGCTGAGTATACAGCGCACACACAGCTGAGTATACAGCACACACACACGGCTGAGTATACAACACACACACAGCTGAGTATACAGCACACACACACGGCTGAGTATACAGCACACACACAGCTGAGTATACAGCACACACACAGCTGAGTATACAGCACACACACACACACACAGCTGAGTATACAGCACACACACACGGCTGAGTATACAGCACACACACACGGCTGAGTATACAGCACACACACACGGCTGAGTATACAGCACACACACACAGCTGAGTATACAGCACACACATACAGCTGAGTATACAGCACACACACACAGCTGAGTATACAGCACACACACACAGCTGAGTATACAGCACACACACACAGCTGAGTATACAGCACACAGTGGTCCTAACAGGAGTCTGTACACTAACATGCTGCAGCCCTGGACAGTTCCACTGACACAATCTGGCTAATATTTTTATAAATAACACTGAAAAACTATCCCTCCCTCCCTCCCTCCATCTATCCTGCCCTCCATCTAACCCTCCCTCCCTCCATCTATCCTGCCCTCCATCTATCCTGCCCTCCCTCCATCTATCCCTTTCTCCCACCCTCCCTCCATCTATCCTGCCCTCCCTCCATCTATCCTGCCCTCCATCTATCCCTTTCTCCCACCCTCCCTCCATCTATCCCGCCCTCCCTCCATCTATCCCGCCCTCCCTCCATCTATCCTGCCCTCCCTCCATCTATCCCTCTCTCCAACCCTCCCTCCATCTATCCTACCCTCCCATCCCTCTCTCCCACCCTCCCTCCATCTATCCCTCTCTCCCACCCTCCCTCCATCTATCCTGCCCTCTCCCACCCTCCCTCCATCTATCCTGCCCTCTCCCACCCTCCCTCCATCTATCCCTTTCTCCCACCCTCCCCCCATCTATCCCTCTCTCCCACCCTCCCTCCATCTATCCCGCCCTCCCTCCATCTATCCCGCCCTCCCTCCATCTATCCTGCCCTCCCTCCATCTATCCCTCTCTCCAACCCTCCCTCCATCTATCCTACCCTCCCATCCCTCTCTCCCACCCTCCCTCCATCTATCCCTCTCTCCCACCCTCCCTCCATCTATCCCTCTCTCCCACCCTCCCTCCATCTATCCTGCCCTCTCCCACCCTCCCTCCATCTATCCTGCCCTCTCCCACCCTCCCTCCATCTATCCCTTTCTCCCACCCTCCCCCCATCTATCCCTCTCTCCCACCTACCATCTATCCTGCCCTCCCTCCCTCCATCCATCTATCCCTCACTCCACCCATCCTTCCCTCCATCTATCCCTCCCTCCATCCATCTATCCCTCTCTCACTCCCTCCCTCCATCTATCCCTCCCTCCCTCCATCTATCCTGCCCTCCATCTATCCTGCCCTCCATCCATCTATCCCTTTCACCCACCCTCCCTCCATCTATCCTGCCCTCCCTCCATCTATCCTGCCCTCCATCTATCCTGCCCTCCATCTATCCCTTTCTCCCACCCTCCCTCCATCTATCCCACCCTCCCTCCATCTATCCCGCCCTCCCTCCATCTATCCTGCCCTCCCTCCATCTATCCTGCCCTCCCTCCA
The DNA here is from genome assembly GCF_016432855.1 of Salvelinus namaycush. NCBI lineage: Eukaryota > Metazoa > Chordata > Actinopteri > Salmoniformes > Salmonidae > Salvelinus > Salvelinus namaycush. The sequence goes on along the minus strand of NC_052320.1, from coordinate 123,352 downwards.
TCTATCCCTCTCTCCAACCCTCCCTCCATCTATCCTACCCTCCCATCCCTCTCTCCCACCCTCCCTCCATCTATCCCTCTCTCCCACCCTCCCTCCATCTATCCTGCCCTCTCCCACCCTCCCTCCATCTATCCCTTTCTCCCACCCTCCCCCCATCTATCCCTCTCTCCCACCTACCATCTATCCTGCCCTCCCTCCCTCCATCCATCTATCCCTCACTCCACCCATCCTTCCCTCCATCTATCCCTCCCTCCATCCATCTATCCCTCTCTCACTCCCTCCCTCCATCTATCCCTCTCTCACTCCCTCCCTCCATCTATCTATCCCTCTCTCACTCCCGCCCTCCCTCCATCCCCCCCCCCCTCTACTAGAGGTCATTGAATCCTTCTCATCCAAGGGGGAGAAAGAGATTTCTAGGCGAGCAGCTACACTGGCCTCTAGCCAAACACAATCCGGTAGAACACGGACAAGCCTGGCCCTAGGAAAGGATATGAATAGTGGCATTATCAGTTCCTTTCAGACACAGTGAGAGAGAGTAAGAGCAAGGCGTGTTGTTTATGTTACGGTATTGTTTACTATACTATAGGAAATGGCTGCCCTGACTTTCTGTAAGGCCACACCCTATCTCTGCCTCAAACACTATAAAAACGCTGATTCATTAAACCTTTTACTGCAGTGAACTATAGGGGTTCAACACTTCACAATGCCTCGTGGTTGGGAGCTGTAACCAAGGCCGTACAGAGCAACAGGATACAAACATAAAACGCTATTTAACTCTAGCATGTCAGGTTATTGATGACAGTGGAGCCATCACACCAGGAAACGAAACCTAAAGAGAATGGTCAAAGTTTGTTTACAAAGAAAATCACAGTCCATTATTATTTCTAGAAGTAGAGACATAATAAAATGTTATAGCTACACATGACAAAACTGGTTGCAGCACATACAAAAACTATACGTCTAAACTATACCGTCTACCGGTAAATAGCTATCAAGTAACGCGCCCATGAGATACCACTCATTCCGGGACAGCGGCAGTAACTTCTAGATTCATGGCAACCAGCCAACAAGAATCGGAAATGTTGCATTTGCTGAGGCTGCCTAGCACTGTACTTAGCACATAGAATATGATCACACAAACAACGACTAATAGTTGTCATTCTAGATCAAACTCAACAAATTGAGGCAAGAGAGATTCGATCGTCAAAATGTGGACACGGGTAGCTAAATCAACGCCCGTCAATCTAAAGCTAAAAATGAAAATACCACAATGATACAGCAAAACTCAAGTCTAAAACTCAAGTCATAATATGTGACTTGTTAAACGGTGTTATTTCGAGTGAATATTCACTGGCTAACAACAAAGTAAGCACTTGACCAACGAATCTGTCTAATTGTGAACAAACAAGCTAGCTAGCTAGCCCAGACAACAAGGACGTAAAATCTTAGCGAGCAGCAACAGGTCAAAGCTAAGTCACTTAGGCCGTGTGCCGCTAATCACAAGTGATTTGGCAAGCGGCTCACGGTGGGACTCGGTCGGAACATTATTAACTAACGATCTAGCACCAGACTGCCTCCCTGTCCGTGACCGGAGAACAGCGTTTCAGCCGCTGAACTGCGGCCTAGCACTCGAAGTGCGGAACTGAAGTTATGGCTGTGGTACTAACGTTGGATTTAAATTGTATAAAAGCCTCTCAGTGGCAACGTTAGCTAGCAAACATCAGAACCTCCGAGGGTAATATATTGGCTATGACTAAGCACCTGGCATAAAAAAATAAATCGACCTGAAATAACCGTCTGTAGCTACATATGCGAGTGGCTACTATAACGTTAGCTAGGAGAACTAGCTAGCACTCGTGTCCATTGATTTGCCTGCCTTACCAATAATCCTTCTCTGTCCCTTCTCAGTGCAAACCGCTCCTCTAGTGCGGGTCTAAACGTCAATAACAACGATGATTGTAGTTCGATGATTGTAGAAAGGGTGTACGGGTTGAAAGGTTTCGGGCTATAATGTCGAGTCACTGGATGAGTCCTGTGTAATCGAGTTGCTGTGACTGCAAGACCGTGAACAAAACCAAAATGGCAGGGCGGAGGGGTCGTCACTGGTTACCACAGCCACAAAGTCAGAAACCCCGCCCATTTCTTCCCTTTTCTGTTATTAAAATCTGATTTTAAAAACGTTAGGTTGAAAAAAAATCTGGTTTTATTAACAGAAATTGAAGAAATAACCACTCTAACATTAAATTATGACCAAAAAGCAAAATAGTTTTGTTTTCATAAATGTTAACGATATAGCCAAATTTGACTGTAGCTGTGATAACTAGTGGAAACCGGTGCGGAAAGCGGTTATAAATGCAACAGGAAAGGGTGGCCTCGGTACCCGTTCTTATTATACCTCAGTGCGCAACACGCTCCGTCTCCCACTCCGTCCCTCATTGGCTAGGGCAGCCTCAACTCTAGATCTCACCCACCTGTCAGGGAATGTGCGTGGCTATGTCGTTCCCCAAAATACTGTATAATGAATGAACTGGAGTAAATAGTCCCCATTTGACTCGGGAAGAGATTTCATTCACGCATCTTTACTCTGGACATATGGTCATAGTAAACCCACATCGGTGTTGGAGATACCGATAAAAAATAATATGAAAAAAATACTAGTTGGGAGGATGTAGACCATTTCATAAACTTGGAAAGATTTGAGTGACAACAGGAATCCAGAGCAACCATTTAAAGGCATATGCCTCTAAATATTTTGTTGTGGTACCTGGAATATTAATTTAGGAGCAGCGGTGCGCCTAGAACAATTTAAGGATTGTAGCTTTTTTTACCTCTCATTTTTCACTGTACTCCTACATTTATTTGTGTACTGAGGCGCACATATCCTCCTTGTAAAAAAGGTCAGCTTTGAGCCCTGGACAACACTAGTATAGGGAGCAAAGCTGTTTGGAAAAACAAGAGTGGTAAACAGTTAATCATTGAGATAGGCATGCCTTAAATATATTGTGTGCTCTGTCTACCTCACAACAGATTCACAACTATTCATTTGACTGAGTCAATACACCAAATCATTAATGTCGATAAATCTAATTTTAGACTTGCATAGTTCAACCTTAGAAAAGCACTGACTGAAATGAATTATTACCTCTTCAATTTAAAACGACAATTTACAAATTGCAAAATGACTCGGACCTTTTCGACTCGTTCAGTAAAAATAACCAATCTTTCGACTCATTTCGTTCATTCGAGTCATTAATGCCCAGAGCGCGCAGGACTCCTATCAACTGAAAAGCAAAGCAGCAACATGTGGACAGAGATAAAAAAACAAACGCCCATCCACAAAAACGTGGACTGCTTGAAAAACAGTATGTATCTAAACTAGTAGATTGAATGAAGCTAATCGAAATATATTGATTAGAAAGCTGACAAATTAAAACAGTATTTTTTACTCCGCTATGAACATTCAAATGGGATATTTAATTAATGCCCAGAGCACTAATGAAGTTGAATTGACACGGCTCGGAGGAGAGCTGCTGTGGGACTCATTGCGGCCAGCACTAGCAGGTCAAATGAAAAACAAAATGAACGTGTCACTCAGAAAAATGAATCATGACTGGTCAGTAAAAAGAGAGTCGTTTAAAAAGAACGACTCGTTTGCGAACTCCACATCACTAATAGGCAGAAGTCGCGGGACTACACAAATGTGTGACAGATGAAGGACTGGAAGTCATCTGATAGAGTAAGGAAGTACCGTTAAGACTGTCACTTGAAAGATGCTACCGGCAGGTTGCAGTGCTTGCTACCTAGTATGGGTGCAGGGATGTGCATGAAGGTGAAAGACCACATCAATGGGTCGAAATTAGTTGATACGGTACTTGATTTTCTACATGCTATTGCAAACAATAGCCGGCTATGATAGATGGCTCACAAGCCAAGTGAATATGGAAGTACTTAGCCATATTTTAGGGTTATGGGGGTGAGCATCCTTAGTATAATTGTGGCGAATTAATGTTGGGGGAGGGGGTGGTTGGCAAATGACAAAGGCCCAAGTGGGCCGCTTCTTCTCGGGTGCAGAGGGGGCTAGAGAGGCCGTGGCAAAGGGTTCGGATCTCTGTCGCAGCAGAAATTCAAATGGATTCCTTTATGTTAGTGAGACTAATTACCAAAACCTTCTCTTCAAGCGTTAAAAACACATTTATTACACACACGACTTCTGAATGTTCCTGTAACGTTTGCCACGCGAGTTGGTCAATAACGTTAAATAAACGACATGGGTAACTAACTAGCTGCCCCTGGCTTCATGTTCTAACAAAGCCGACGATGTAGCACAAGCTAGCCAATTTCAATCTCGCTAGCTAGTTAACTGAATCCGTCGTTCCGAGCTGGCTGGCAATGGACTCAAGCTAGCAACGTGCTAGCTAATCTAGCCAACAGTAACGTAGTTTAACGTTGGCTAGCCAGTGGTTTGCTAACGACGTTAGTTATAATAAGTTGGCGAAGTAGTTGACGTTAGCCAGCTCGCTACATACATTAAACAGGTTATCAAGAAAGGACTGTCGCCATCGCTAAAATGTACATTTATAGTGGTTATTTTGGCTAAGTAACTAACGTTAATTGACCAGTTAACGTTGATACATTGACTTGCGTAGTTAGCAAGTAGCTATCTCTAGCTAACTAAATCAACTGTGGGCAAAATTCCAACGACATTTTCAGCACCACTGACTGAATCACCAAGTTAGTTAGCATTAGCGACATAGCCAAGTATGCATAACTCACCACATCCGATATTATTCGGGCCTGATCCGTAGTATCAAAATAAAAAAAATCCTTGTCTACGTAAAAAGGCTAACAACAAACGTGACAACTAATCTCAACGATCAAAAGTAGACCAATGTCTGTCAAAGTTGCGAGATCTGAGTGAGTTTTCGCACTGCTGGACTGTTGCCTGGCCGGCTATTCCCATAGACATTAGGGCTATTCCCAGCACCGCTTAGTATTTCTTCAGTTGAAAAGCAGAGCAGCAACATGTGCACGGTAGAATGAACGACCGCTCATATCCAAAACGTGGAGTGCTTGAAAAAAAAAACAGTAGGTATCTTAGCTAGTAAATTGAATTAAACTAATTTAAATATATGGATTAGAACACTGACAAATTAAACTATTTTTTCCCCCGATATGAACATTCAAATGGTATTTTTTGTGAAAATGTATTAGAAAATATTTTACCACCCCTACTTTTGGCATACATTAGTCTGGCCCAGAAGTGTCATGACGCAATGACTGCCTGATGGGACATGTAGGCACAAGAAAGACTGGAATTTAGTTGAGACATCTGGCTTGTTTGAGTGGTAAGGCGAGGGAGGCACATCTGCGACACCCGAAAGTCGGGACACTGATGTGGTTTACCAACAGTAATGCTCAATGCAACATAAGTGTGTTTATAATGTCGCAATAAACACCTCTCCAACCAACAATGTCACTCACTCAAACTGAAAATATGTGTACAATCAATTGGTGAGAGAGCCTCGACACATTCATTCGTAAATTTCCACTGTATAGGCCTACATAAATTGTTGCTAAATTGGTTTCCGTTTCGGTTACGTTTGCATGGGTCAAACAAAAACACTTTACTGATTGGTTGACAACAGAGCCTCCAACAATGCAGGCGATGGATGAAGTTGGTGAAGCGCAACTACAGAAACTTGCAGTCAAATCTTCAGGACCTTTGATCACTAAAGTTCATGCACTGAACTGGCAAAGTCGGACAATTTTTATCCCCATAATGCAACACACTTTGAAAGGACTTGACAAAAGTGATCTGGTCTTGACCAATGATTGGTCCCCCAACTTGACAAAAGTGATTTAGTCTCCTCTGCACCACTGCAAAGCCATAAACCCTACCCATAACTGCAATTTATCTTCTTAACGGTAACTCAACCCCAATTTCAGCTTTTTCCCAGCCCATTCAAAAAAGAAAAATGCAGGTCAGAAGTTGTGGGTGGGGATAGTTCCTCATAAATATTCATTTTGGGGGTGGATAAATGTAGATGTACCTGATCCCAACACTTTCTCACTAAAGCATACATATTTTTTTTTAAATCTTATAATACATTAAAGAAAAAGTTATTTTATATATTTTTGGTTCCTGCATGACCGCCCGTCGAGCATCCCATTGGTTCCTTCATGCTTGTGACACTTTTGACTGTGGGTCAAAAGGGAAATAAAAGTATTGAATTTTCACCCTGCCTGCTGTTTACCGGAGTCCTCTTTTCTAGCTAGCAGAAGCCGCAAGACAGTGTCCTTCGCGCCCGTCTGCCGAACATCTGCCCTCACTGTCTTTAACAGAACTGTGGGAAAACAGTGACCAACAGGCGAAGGACACCGTCTACCGGTCGCCACCGCCACATGCTAGTACAGCAGGCTGGAGCGACACCGTGTGTTAACTAGCTAGCGACACCGTATGTTAGATAACTAGCTAGCGACACCGTGTGTTAGATAACTAGCTAGCGACACCGTATGTTAGATAACTAGCTAGCGACACAGTGTGTTAGATAACTAGCTAGCGACACCGTATGTTAGATAACTAGCTAGCGACACAGTGTGCTAGATAACTAACTAGCGATACAGTGTGCTAGATAACTAGCTAGCGACACAGTGTGTTAGATAACTAGTTAGCGACACAGTGTGTTAGATAACTAGCTAGCGACACCGTGTGTTAGATAACTAGCTAGCGACACAGTGTGCTAGATAACTAGCTAGCGACACAGTGTGCTAGCTTGCTACTATTCTAGCACACAGTGTAACCCCCGACTGCCACCTGCTGTGTACTGGAGAAAACCACACTGGGTGCAAAGGACACTGTCTACCGGTGTCGCCTGTGTGCTAGCTAGCTAGCAGCACACAGTGTTGCCTCCTCTCTGCTATGTATCAGGGCGCTCCTAAGGACTAGCTGGCTAAGCTAGCACTCAGTGTACTTCACTCCCGCTTGCCGAACACCTGCCCTCACCGTCGTTAACAGAAATGCGGGAAAACACTGCCTGAAAGGTGGGGTGAAGGACATTACCCCCACCGATAGGGCGGTGCACAATTGGCCCAGCATCGTTCAGGTTAGGGTTTGGCTGAGGTAGGCCGTTATTGTAAATAAGAACTTGTTTTTAACTGACTTGCCTAGTTAAATAAAGGTTCATATATAGAGTCATTATTGCATGGAGCTTCCTTCCATCTCATATGTCTCAAATAAACAACAAACCTGGTTTCAAAAAACAGATACAGCAACACCTCACGGCACAACGTCTCTCCCCTATTTGACCTAGATAGTTTGTGTGTATGTATTGATATGTAGGTGCTGTGTGCCTTCAATTTTTTTTATGTAGTTCTGTCCTTGTCTAATGATGTTCTGTATTATGTTTTGTGTGGACCCCAGGAAGAGTAGCTGCTATTTTTGCAACAGCTAATGGGGATCCTAATAAAATACCAATACCAAATAAAATATCGGCGGTTGGCATCCAAAGTTATGGTGCATTACCGCCATCTACTGGAGCGTCCCTGCCTATATTTAACCTTTATTGAACTAGGCAAGTCAGTTAATTAACAACAAATTGTTATTTACAATGACGGCCTAGGAACGGTGGGTTAACTGCCTTATTCAGGGGCAGAACGACAGATTTTTTACCTTGTCAGCTCGGTGGATTCCATCTAGCAACCTTTAGGTTACTGGCCCAACGCTATGTAATGGAGTCGTAGCTTAAAAATGTACCCAAAAAGTATAAAGAGATTCCTGCAGATGCAGGAACGCCCCGAATTACACCCGTCTCAAATCACATGGAGACGCTCGTCAAAGGCGTGACATTTGCTTGCGAGTCAATTTAGATACACTGCATAGAGTACGCCAACGTAAATTGTCATACATCCATAATAAACATTTGTATTTGTTAGCTATTTAGCCCCTGGGAGTTACTGTTGTGAGTTCCTTTTGACTCACCTTAGATGTCTTACGGGAGCCACCGTTCCTGTGTTAAAGTGTTGTTACTTTGGATGTTAATACACCCGAGTCGTTTATAAAACAACCAAGTCTCGTACTTCTACATGAACAGTACTGAACTTGTCCAGCCGTTGCCTCCCTAGGCTTTATGTCTATGATGGAAATAAAAATATGTAGGCGGAAAATGTTTTAAAATATGTAACCTATTTGACTGATAAAACCTTCGCTTACAGCCCAGTACATTTTTTAATAAATCTTTAAGTCTACTTAGCACAGGGAAGATCATTACAATTCAATTTCTACAAAAGAGTCACGTAATTTATTCGCTTATTTTACCAGCATTGCTCCGCGCATGCGCGAGAAAAATAATCTTGCTATGACGCAGTTGATGCTCGTTCTTCGATGAGGTTTAACGGCGGTTGGCATCCAATAAATGCTGCATTACCACCGCCTACTATTTTTATTTTTTATTTCTTTATTTAACTAGGGAAGTCAGTTAAGAACAAATTCTGTAACTCTGATGTCAAGTCTAGTACACCCAAATACTTCTCTGCAAATAAAATTTGATTTGATTTGATTTGCAGCTGCCACCACAACCTCACTTTTCTGAGACTTACAGTCCATCCCTGCAGTACAGTTGATAACATAGCAATAAATGCTAAAAATCCAATCTTACTGAAACATATATCACTTGTTGGTTTATCCCTCTGTACTGGTACAGATCTACTAGTCACACCACTCCTCTCAGGATCCCTCCTCCTCCTTGACCCATCTTCTACTTTCTTCACTGCCTCAGCATATGACAACTTCTGCACTACGCTAACCCTGGAAACCTCAACCTACCTCTCTCGCACACGGGACATTTCTGATCCCCAGCCCCATGGGCACCCCTATAATTAACACTTACCGTTTCTTTCCCCAATGCTACATATTCCTTTGTCTCACACCTAGGAACCTTCCTCCTACACACGCCCACAAACTTGGCACCTGTAACAACATAATGTATTCGGCACAAAAGCTCATACGGGATAACTGAAATATTCAAACTTTGCCGGGCAAAGACTCAACATCAAAACTCAAAAGAACAGACAACAACTCTTCTGTTTCATCACTCACAATGACTCTTCTGAACAGACAATGACTCTTCTGAACAGAAAATGACTCTTCTGTTTCATCACTCACAATGACTCTTCTGAACAGACAATGACTCTTCTGTTTCATCACTCACAATGACTCTTCTGAACAGACAATGACTCTTCTGTTTCATCACTCACAATGACTCTTCTGAACAGACAATGACTCTTCTGAACAGACAATGACTCCACTCTCACCAACCTGTCGGCGTCGCACCAAATGACGAGCATCACAAACATAGGGAATCTTCCCCTTCAGTTGGTCAACTTTCACATTTACTGCTACCCCAGTAGTAACTCCTTTCAATGGTGCCCTTTTCTTGAGCGCGAAACAATTCACCTTTCTTGTCCCCGTTCATTTGATGCGGAGCGTCTGCTCCCGCTGACCAGCAGAAACACAAACTATTATCAAAAGACCACTTCTGGTTACCTTCACCGATTCCACAGCACCCAACTCTGTTTTCACCCACCCTGAAACCACACATGGATCCGCCAAAAGTCAAGGATCCACTTTTTCCCAAACATTTCCAAAAATGTCACTCCTACCGTCACAGACTCATCTTTATCCTGACCCTCGGTGCAAGCCTCGGGCTCCGAGAACCTCCCCACACCTGCCAACCTCTGATAATTGGCCCTCACTCACTTCCATTCCTCCTCCTGTCTTTGATCCGGTGTTCAGCTCACTCTGCTTTCACTTTCTACCATTCTTCTTCAACAAACCATCTTCCTTTTCCCGCCATTTTTAACCCGATTCAAACTGACCCTCTTCCTCCCTCTCTCTCTTTCTTCGACCTCTACCTCTTTTTTTCCTTCCGTCTCCTTATGATAATATTATACTTCCTCTAACATACATCTCATTCTTGCCCTCGCAAGGGACGTCATTCCCCTCGGTACTTGGGGAACCCACGATAGTGCAACAGTATAGCTTCCGTCCCTCTCCTCGCCCCTACTTGGGGAACCCACGATAGTGCAACAGTATAGCTTCTGTCCCTCTCCTCGCCCCTACTTGGGGAACCCACGATAGCCCATCGGAGGAGATTAAATGCAATTGGCATCCAATATGTTGCATTACCCAACTGAACTATAGTATGAATCCACTTTGTGATACAAAAGGGGAAACCGGAAGATGTTTTTTTGTGATATCCAATTGGTAGTTACAGTCTTGTCCCATTGCTGCAACTCCCCTGCGGACTCGGGAGAGGCGAAGGTCAAGAGCCATGTGTCCTCCGAAACACGACCCTGCCAAGCTGCACTGCTTCTTCACACACTGCTCGCTTAACCCGGAAGCCAGGCGCACCGATGTGTCGGAGGAAACACGGAAAATGGCGACCAAAGTAGGCTTGCAGGCGCCCGGCCCACCACAAGGAGTTGCTAGGAAATCCCGGCCAGCCAAACCCTCCCCTAACCCGGACGACGCTGGGCCAATTGTGCACCGCCTCATGGGTCTCCTGGTCTCGGTCACGACACAGCCTGGAATCAAACCCGGGTCTGTAGTGACGACTCAATCACTGCAGTGCCTTAGACCACTGCGCCACTCGGGAGGCCTAAAAATATATTTTGAATTACACTACCCACGACCCTGACTCTGCTCCGGCACCATGCCAACGGCCTCAGAGGCCAGGACGCCACCACTCAACACACCCTGTAAATCTCCTGAAGTCAAATCTCGTATACCCAAATACTTCTCTGCAGCTGCCTCTACAACATCAATTTAATGTGATTTATGTTCCATTTCTGCGGTACAGTTGATAACCATTCATATTCATTCTTAAAATAAAGTGGTGATCCTAACTGACCTAAAACAGGGAATTTTTACTACGATTAAATGTCAGGAATTGTGAAAAACTGAGTTTAAATGTATTTGGCTAAGGTGTATGTAAACGTCCGACTTCAACTGTACATACATACATACATAGTGCATTCTGAAAGTATTCAGACCCCTTGACTTTTTCCACATTTTGTTACGTTACAGCCTTGTTCTAAAATTGATTACATTGTTTTTTTTCTCCCTCAATCTGCACACAATACACCATAATGACAAAGCAAAAACAGGTTTTTAGAACTTTTTGCAAAGGTATTACAAATAAAAAAACTGATATCACATTTACATAAGTATTCAGACCCTTTACTCAGTACTTTGTTGAAGCACCTTTGGCAGCGATTACAGCCTCGAGTCTTCTTGGGTATGACGCTACAAGTTTGGCACACCTTTATTTGGTGAGTATCTCCCATTCTTCTCTGCAGATCCTCTCAAGCTCTGTCTGGTTGGATGGGGAGCATCGCTGCACAGCTATTTTCAGGTCTCTCCAGAGATGTTCGATCCGGTTCAAGTCCGGGCTCTGGCTGGGCCACTCAAAGACATTCAGAGACTTGTCCCGAAGCCAGTACTGCGTTGTCTTGGCTGTGTGCTTAGGCTCGTTGTCCTGTTGGAAGGTGATCCTTCGTCCCAGTCTGAGGTCCTAAGCACTCTGGAGCAGGTTTTCATCAAGGATCTCTCTGTACTTTGCTCCGTTTAACTTTCCCTCGATCCTGACTAGTCTCCCGGGACAACCATCACCACAGAGGAACTATAGATCTCTGTCAGAGTGACCATTGGGTTCTTGGTCACCTCCCTGACCAAGGCCCTTCTCCCCTGATTGCTCGGTTTGGCCGGGCGGCCAACTCTAGGAAGAGTCTTGGTGGTTCCAAACTTCTTCCATTTAAGAATGATGGAGGCCACTGTGTTCTTGGGGACCTTCAATCCTGCAGACATTTTTTGGTACCCTTCCCCAGATCTGTGCCTCGACACAATCCTGTCTCGGAGCTCTACAGACTATTCCTATAGAGCAGGTATTCCCAAACTGGGGCAATGCCGTAGGGGGTACGCCAAATAAAAATGTGATTCACATTTTCAAACGGTCCATTTATATTTTCCAACGGGACTATACATTTGGGTGAGTTTTGTCTCTCTCGCCTGAGTAGCCTCGTTTCACTGCCAAAAATAAAATTAAACCATCTAGTGTTCAGCAAAATAACAACACAATGTCAAATACAGATAGCCTAGTCAATTATTTAACATCCAATCACATTAACCATTACTCTCTTGAGGGAATTCCACTAACGGTCCGTATGTAGCCAAACGTAGCTGCTGCTCATGTTGGTATCTGTACTGATGGAGCAACAGCCATGACAGGGAGACATAGTGGAGGGGTAACGCCATGACAGGGAGACATAGTGGAGGGGTAACGCCATGACAGGGAGACATAGTGGAGGGGTAACGCCATGACAGGGAGACAACGTGGAGTGGTAACGCCATGACAGGGAGACATAGTGGAGTGGTAACGCCATGACAGGGAGACATAGTGGAGTGGTAACGCCATGACAGGGAGACATAGTGGAGGGGTAACGCCATGACAGGGAGACATAGTGGAGTGGTAACGCCATGACAGGGAGACATAGTGGAGGGGTAAAGCCATGACAGGGAGACATAGTGGAGGGGTAACGCCATGACAGGGAGACATAGTGGAGGGGTAACGCCATGACAGGGAGACATAGTGGAGGGGTAACGCCATGACAGGGAGACATAGTGGAGTGGTAACGCCATGACAGGGAGACATAGTGGAGGGGTAACGCCATGACAGGGAGACATAGTGGAGGGGTAACGCCATGACAGGGAGACATAGTGGAGGGGTAACGCCATGACAGGGAGACATAGTGGAGGGGTAACGCCATGACAGGGAGACAACGTGGAGTGGTAACGCCATGACAGAGAGACATAGTGGAGGGGTAACGCCATGACAGGGAGACAACGTGGAGTGGTAACGCCATGACAGGGAGACAACGTGGAGGGATAACGCCATGACAGGGAGACATAGTGGAGGGGTAACGCCATGACAGGGAGACAACGTGGAGTGGTAACGCCATGACAGGGAGACATAGTGGAGGGATAACGCGCGTGCAAGCAGTTTCTCCCGACGCCGCTTGGGTACACTGCAGCATCCACCGAGAGGCTCTTGCTGCCAAGGGAATGCCTGACAGCTTGAAAGACGTTTTGGACACTACAGTGAAAATGGTTAACTTTGTTAAAGCATGGCACCCTGGACTCTCGTGTATTTTCTGCACTATGCAATGATATGGGCAGCGTCCATGTAACGCTTTTACAACATACAGAAGTGCGCTGGTTATCAAGGGGCAAAGTATTGACACGTTTTTTTGAATTGAGAGACGATCTTACAATTTTCTTTACTGACCATAATTTTCACTTGTCTGACCGCTTGCATGATGACGAGTTTCTTACACGACTGGCCTATCTGGGTGATGTTTTTTCTCGTCTGAATGATCTGAATCTAGGATTACAGGCGCTCTCCGCAACTATATTCAATACGCGGGACAAAATTGAGGCTATGGTTAAGAAGTTGGAGCTCTTCTCTGTCTGAATTAACGAGGGCAACACACAGGTCTTTCTATCATTGTATGATTTTTTGTGTGCAAATTAACTCACGTTTACGGACAATGTCAAATGTGATATAGTGAAGCACCTGAGTGATTTGGGTGAGCAATTACGCAGGTACTTTCCCGAAACGGATGACACAAACAACTGGATTCGTTATCTCCTTCATGCCCTGCCTCCAGTCCACTTACTGATATCTGAACAAGAGAGCCTCATCGAAATTGCAACAAGCGGTTCTGTGAAAATTGAATTTAATCAGAAGACACTGCCAGATTTCTGGATTGGGCTGCGCTCAGAGTATCCTGCCTTGGCAAATCGCGCTGTTAAGACACTGATGCCCTTTGCAACCACGTACCTATGTGAGAGTGGATTCTCGGCCCTCACTAGCATGAAAACTAAATACAGGCACAGACTGTGTGTGGAAAATGATTTAAGACTGAGACTCTCCAATATAACCCAACATTGCAGAGTTATGTGCATCCTTTCAAGCACACCCTTCTCATTAACCTGTGGTGAGTTATTCACCATTTTCGATTAACAAATAAGGTTTTATATGTAAGATGGTTAAATAAAGAGCAAAATTATTATTTGTATTATTTCTTCCCACAAGCCGGGTTGTGACAACTCACACTCATTCTTATGTTTAATAAATGCATTGTATAGTGTGTGTGTGTGTGTGTGTGTGTGGGGGGGGGGGGGGGGGGCTTACAATGATGGTTAAAAACAACATTTGGGAGTGCACTGACCCTGGTGCTAGAGGGGGTACAGCTGACCCTGGTGCTAGAGGGGGTACAGCTGGAGGTTGAATGTTTGAAGGGGTACGGGACTATAAAACGTTTGGGAACCACTGTGCATAGAGACTGATAGAGGCCTCTAGTAGCCAAAAGGCTACATTAGAATGGGCATGGCCATTGAGGGCTTCCACCATTTTAATGTAGTCAACTGGGTGGGACTTCCAACTTCATTGGCTGATCCCTCCTGGTGACCCTGTTGGAGTCATGTCCAACCGGGTCAGCCAATCGCGAAGAGAAAATGTACTATTTCAAAACGTGTTTTATAGTTTAGTTCTGAACAAAAGTGTTTATTACGTTCCACTGTTTCTACATTTCTGAACCCTAAAAAAAGTACCGGTTTATATCGTTCCTTTCTGTTCCTTTTTAAACCTCAAACTTTTTTTGAGACATTTAACTTGACATTACATTACTTCACCAATCAGTGAGGATAATGCAGCTTGCCATGGAGCTATAGTTGTTTACATGCGCAATGGATAGACAAGTGTAGGGTGTGAGATTCGACTGAAATTTTGCTGGTGGGGAGAGAGCAAGAGAGGGTGGAGGAGGCGGCTTGACCTGGAAGAGCTAGGCATCTTATTATGAGATGCATTATCTGAATTAGGCCCACAGAATTATACCTACGGAGGAGTGGCTTCTATGGAGGAACTTCGAATGTCTTTGAACTTCTGAGAGTTGGTTTAATCTTGGACCAGAGCAAACGTTAACTAACTAGCTAACAAGCTTGTGTGTGCAGAGCAGCAGTATAATTAAAACCTGTCTAGCCCCGGGGTTTCGCTAGCGGAACTCCTCCCACATTCCACTGAAAAGGCAGAGCGCGAAATTCAAAATATATTTTTTAGAAATATTTAACTTTCACACATTAACAAGTCCAATACAGCAAATGAAAGATAAACATCTTGTGAATCCAGCCAACATGTCCGATTTTTAAAATGTTTTACAGAGAAAACACCACGTATATTTATGTTAGCTCACCACCAAATACAAAAAAGGACAGACATTTTTCACAGCACAGGTAGCATGCACAAAACCAACCTAACTAACCAAGAACCAACCTAACTAACCAAGAAACAACTTCATCAGATGACAGTCTTATAACATGTTATACAATAAATCTATGTTTTGTTCGAAAAATGTGCATATTTGAGGTATAAATCAGTTTTACATTGCAGCTACCATCACAGCTACCGTCAGAAATAGCACCGAAGCAGCCAGAGTAATTACAGACACCAACGTGAAATACCTAAATACTCATCATAAAACATTTCTGAAAAATACATGATGTACAGCAAATGAAAGACAAGCATCTTGTGAATCCAGCCAATATTTCCGATTTCTTAAGTGTTTTACAGCGAAAACACAATATAGCATTATATTAGCTTACCACAATAGCCAGAAACACAAGCCATTTACCAGCAGCAAAAGTTAGCGATCGTAACAAACCAGCAAAAGATATATAATTTTTGACTAACCTTGATAAGCTTCATCAGATGACAGTCCTATAACATCAGGTTATACATACACTTATGTTTTGTTCGAAAATGTGCATATTTAGAGCTGAAATCAGTGGTTATACATTGTGCTAACGTAGCATCTTTTTCCCACAACGTCCGGATATTTTTCTGACACTCACATATTCTGACCAAATAACTATTCATAAACATTACTAAAAAATACATGTTGTATAGGAAATGATAGATACACTAGTTCTTAATGCAATCGGCGTGTTAGAATTCTAAAAATAACTTCATTACGACATGCAGTTTACGTTATGGCGAGAGCGTGCCCAAAATCTGGGCGCAAACTACTAGTTCACATGTTCGACAGATATATGAAATAGCATCATAAAATGGGTCCTACTTTTGATGATCTTCCATCAGAATGTTGTACAAGGGGTCCTTTGTCGGGAACAATCGTTGTTTGGTTTTAGAATGTCCTCTTCTCCAGTCAATTAGCACGGAAAGCTAGCAAAGTGGCGCGAAGCTCTCCTTCGTGAACAAACGCAGACAAAGCAACACGCCTAACGTCCCGAAAAAATTTCAGTAATCTAATAAAACTATATTGAAAAAACATACTTTACGATGATATTGTCACATGTATCAAATAAAATCAAAGCCGGAGATATTAGTCGTCTATAACGACAGCTTTACAGAAGGCAATACCAGGTCCCTTCTCGCGCGTTCCAGAAAACAGGAAATTGGGGTCACGTCATGCCAAGAGCTTTTATTCGACCTCAGATCATGTTATACACTCCATTTCTTCTCTCACTGCCTGTTGACATCTAGTGGAAGGCGTATGAAGTGCATGTATACTAATAAATATCAAGCACATTTATAGGCAGGCCCTAGAACAGAGCATCGATTTCAGATTTTCCACTTCCTGTCAGGAAGTTTGCTGCAAAATGAGTTCTGTTTTACTCACAGATATAATTCAAACGGTTTTAGAAACTAGAGAGTGTTTTCTATCCAATAGTAATAATAATATGCATATTGTACGAGCAAGAATAGAGTACGAGGCCGTTTAAATTGGGCACGATTTTCCCCCAAAGTGTAAATAGCGCCCTCTATCCTTTAAAAACACCTTGTTTTTTAGTTAATAAAAACAGTGAAAGGTGATAAAGATACTACAGTTAAGTAGCATTGAAAAAGTTAATAGATTCTTCTGTCATTAAAAATCTCTCAGTAGGCTACAGTAGCCTATCCTTCAGAATGAAGCTGGTAAGGTCAGTAGCCTATGGTTCAGAGAGGGAGGGGCTACGGTAGCCTATGTTCGGAGGGGTTGGGGCAGGTAGCCTACACACAGACACACACTGGCAAAGATTTTCAGCTGGCAGCCAGACACTGGAATAGGTTTCTGAGTGACAGAGTGAGGGCTTTGCATTGTCGTGGTTTTTTTGTTGTTGAAAAAAATCAGGTTCCAATTCTTTTAAAATAACAGTTCTGTTCTGGAACCGTATAGATCACTTTCGTTCCTGGTTCTGATTCTGTTCCTCTAAAAAGTTTGTTATTTTCGGTTCTGTTCCCTGAACCGGTTCCAACCCCTGCTTCAAAATAGAAATGGGCTAAAAACGTCATTTTTTTATTTGACCTTCATTTAAGCAGGGAGTCTTGCATATACAATTCCATAAGACAAAGTCAAATATAACACAAAACAAATAAAATACAGCACAACACAAATATTAAAGAAAAACTATTACTTTCTTCAATAAGAAGGTCCCTAATCAATATTTAACATTGCCCGAGTGGCACCAGAACATCCAATTGTCATGTTTTTTGTAGTTGGTTCCAACAATGAGGTGATCTAAACCTAAAAGTGTATTTATTTAGTTCATTTTTGATACAGAATATTGAAACTGTCACGTTCCTGACCTGTTTTCCTTGTTTTTGTATGTGTTTAGTTGGTCAGGGCGTGAGTTGGGGTGGGCATTCTATGTTATGTGTTTCTATGTTGGGTTAAACGTGTTGCCTGATATGGTTCTCAATTAGAGGCAGGTGTTTGACGTTTCCTCTGATTGAGAACCATATTAAGGTAGGCTGTTCTCACTGTTTGTTTGTGGGTGATTGTTCCTGTGTCTGTGTCTGTTGCACCACACGGGACTGTTTCGTTTGCTCGTTCGTTCACGTCGTTTATTTGTTTTGTATTTTGTCAGTGTTCTGTTTTGGTTGGATCTTCATTAAATTTCATTATGTATTCAGCACCCGCTGCGCATTGGTCCGCTCAATCACCAATAGACGATCGTTACAGAAACTGTCACCTGTGATTAAGTGAAGGACCGGCATCCAAAGGTTTGTGGCTGTTGCAATTTGGTAAATGGTGTCAACATAGTCAACAAATGGCAGGAAAGTTGACAGTACAATCTGCTTCCTGCTATGTCGGGACAGGCGAGATCTATTTCTAAAAAAGAAGTCCACTATAAATCTGCACTTTTTAACTAGTTCATCCGTATGTTTAAAAAAAAAAAACATTACATCTTTTGTCAAGCCAAATGGTCAGATATTTATAGGCGGGAACCCGATCAATGGGAGAACCATGCAATTAATAAATATTTTGTCATTTTTGCGAGAATTAGAAAACAACATAAGGTATTTAGACCCCTTGACTTTTCCCCAAAAAATTTCTGATACAGACGGAATTTAAAATGTATTAAATTGAGAATTTGTGCCACTGGCGTAAACACAATACACCAGAATGTCAAAGTGGAATTATGTTTTTAGACATTTTGAAAATGAATTAAATGTCTTGAGTCTAAGTATTCAACCCCTTTGTTATGACAAGCCTAAATAAGTTCAGGAGTAATCATTCGCTTAACAAGTCACATAATAAGTTGTGTGCAATAATAGTGTTTAACATGATTTTTAAATGACTACCTCATCTATGTACACCTCACGTACAGATAAATTGTAAGATCCCCCAGTCGAGCAGTGAATTTCAAACACAAAGACCAAGGAGGTTTTCCTCTCAAAGGGCAGATGGGTAAAGAAAGAAGCAGACACTGAATATCCCTTTGAATGGTGTTTATTTGTTATTTTATTTGTTTTTCTTTAGGATCCTCATTAGCCGACACCAATGGCGACAGATAGACTTACTGGCGTCTGACATATAACAAAAAAGACATACAAAATACTTTCCAATTTACATACATTTAAAAACATGAACATGTAGTGTGTGTATCTATCAGTTCCACATACGTGTCAGTACACACACACAACCAGTAGGTCACATGTCAGTACACACAACCAGTAGGTCACATGTCAGTACATACATACAACCAGTAGGTCACATGTCAGTACATACATACAACCAGTAGGTCACATGTCAGTACATACATACAACCAGTAGGTCACATGTCAGTACATACATACAACCAGTAGGTCACATGTCAGTACATACAACCAGTAGGTCACATGTCAGTACATACAACCAGTAGGTCACATGTCAGTACACACAACCAGTAGGTCACATGTCAGTACACACAACCAGTAGGTCACATTTCATTACACACAACCAGTAGGTCACATGTCAGTACATACATACAACCAGTAGGTCACATGTCAGTACATACATACAACCAGTAGGTCACATGTCAGTACATACAACCAGTAGGTCACATGTCAGTACACACAACCAGTAGGTCACATTTCATTACACACAACCAGTAGGTCACATGTCAGTACATACATACAACCAGTAGGTCACATGTCAGTACATACATACAACCAGTAGGTCACATGTCAGTACATACATACAACCAGTAGGTCACATGTCAGTACATACAACCAGTAGGTCACATGTCAGTACACACACAACCAGTAGGTCACATGTCAGTACACACAACCAGTAGGTCACATGTCAGTACACACAACCAGTAGGTCACATGTCAGTACACACAACCAGTAGGTCACATGTCAGTACATACAACCAGTAGGTCACATGTCAGTACATACACACAACCAGTAAGTCACATGTCAGTACACACAACCAGTAGGTCACATGTCAGTACACACAACCAGTAGGTCACATGTCAGTACACACACACAACCAGTAGGTCACATGTCAGTACACACAACCAGTAGGTCACATGTCAGTACACACAACCAGTAGGTCACATGTCAGTACACACACACAACCAGTAGGTCACATGTCAGTACACACACACAACCAGTAGGTCACATGTCAGTACACACAACCAGTAGGTCACATGTCAGTACACACAACCAGTAGGTCACATGTCAGTACACACAACCAGTAGGTCACATGTCAGTACATACAACCAGTAGGTCACATGTCAGTACATACAACCAGTAGGTCACATGTCAGTACATACAACCAGTAGGTCACATGTCAGTACATACAACCAGTAGGTCACATGTCAGTACAGAAAACCAGTAGGTCACATGTCAGTACAGAAAACCAGTAGGTCACATGTCAGTACATACAACCAGTAGGTCACATGTCAGTACACACAACCAGTAGGTCACATGTCAGTACAGAAAACCAGTAGGTCACATGTCAGTACAGAAAACCAGTAGGTCACATGTCAGTACACACAACCAGTAGGTCACATGTCAGTACACACAACCAGTAGGTCACATGTCAGTACATACAACCAGTAGGTCACATGTCAGTACACACAACCAGTAGGTCACATGTCAGTACACACAACCAGTAGGTCACATGTCAGTACACACAACCAGTAGGTCACATGTCAGTACACACACACAACCAGTAGGTCACATGTCAGTACACACACACAACCAGTAGGTCACATGTCAGTACACACAACCAGTAGGTCACATGTCAGTACACACAACCAGTAGGTCACATGTCAGTACACACAACCAGTAGGTCACATGTCAGTACACACAACCAGTAGGTCACATGTCAGTACATACAACCAGTAGGTCACATGTCAGTACATACAACCAGTAGGTCACATGTCAGTACATACAACCAGTAGGTCACATGTCAGTACATACAACCAGTAGGTCACATGTCAGTACAGAAAACCAGTAGGTCACATGTAACCAGTAGGTCACATGTCAGTACAGAAAACCAGTAGGTCACATGTCAGTACATACAACCAGTAGGTCACATGTCAGTACACACAACCAGTAGGTCACATGTCAGTACAGAAAACCAGTAGGTCACATGTCAGTACAGAAAACCAGTAGGTCACATGTCAGTACACACAACCAGTAGGTCACATGTCAGTACACACAACCAGTAGGTCACATGTCAGTACATACAACCAGTAGGTCACATGTCAGTACACACAACCAGTAGGTCACATGTCAGTACACACAACCAGTAGGTCACATGTCAGTACAGAAAACCAGTAGGTCACATGTCAGTACACACAACCAGTAGGTCACATGTCAGTACACACAACCAGTAGGTCACATGTCAGTACATACAACCAGTAGGTCACATGTCAGTACACACAACCAGTAGGTCACATGTCAGTACATACAACCAGTAGGTCACATGTCAGTACATACAACCAGTAGGTCACATGTCAGTACACACAACCAGTAGGTCACATGTCAGTACATACAACCAGTAGGTCACATGTCAGTACATACAACCAGTAGGTCACATGTCAGTACACACAACCAGTAGGTCACATGTCAGTACATACAACCAGTAGGTCACATGTCAGTACATACAACCAGTAGGTCACATGTCAGTACACACAACCAGTAGGTCACATGTCAGTACATACAACCAGTAGGTCACATGTCAGTACATACAACCAGTAGGTCACATGTCAGTACACACAACCAGTAGGTCACATGTCAGTACATACAACCAGTAGGTCACATGTCAGTACACACAACCAGTAGGTCAAATAGGGGAGAGGCATTGCTTTATCTGTTTTTTGAAACCAGGTTTGCTGTTAACTTGCACTATATGTGATGGAAGGGAGTTCTATGCACTCATGACTCTGTATAATACTGTACGTTTCCTTGAATTTGTTCTGGACATGGGGACTGTGAAAAGACCCCTGGTGGCATGTCTGGTGGGGCAAGTGTGTGTGTCAGTGCTGTGTGCAAACAATTTGGAATTTCCAACACATTAATGTTTCTTATAAAAACAAGAAGTGACGCAATCAGTTTCTTCTCAACTCTTAGCCAAGAGAGACTGGCAGCATAGTATTTATATCAGCCCTCTGATTACAATGAAGAGCAAGAGGTGTCACTCTGATCTGGGCCAGCTGCAGCTTAACTAAGTCTTTCCTTGCGGCACTTGACGATTTGATTAGACAAAACTAGAGCCTGCAGAACTTGCATTTTGGAGTGTGGTGTCAAAAAAGCAGAGCATCTCTTTATTACAGACAGACCTCTCCCCATCTTTACAACCATTGAATCTATATGTTTTGACCATGACAGTTTACGATCTTAGGTAGCGCCAAGTAATTTAGTCTCCTCAACAAGTTCAACAGCCACACCATTCATTATCAGATCCAGCTGAGGTCTAGAATTTAGGGAATGATTTGTACCCTAATACAATCCTCTTAGTTTTAGAGATGTTCAGGACCAGTTAAGTACTGGCCACCCATTCCAAAACAGACTGCAACTCTTTGTTAAAGGTTTCAGTGACTTCATTAGCTGTGGTTGCAGGTGTGTATATGGTTGAATCATCAGCATACATGGACACACATGCTTTGTTTAATGCCAGTAGCAGGTCATTGGTAAAAAATAAAAAAGAGTAGAGGGCCTAGAGAGCTGCCCTGTGGTACACCACACTTTACATGTTTGACATTAGACGCTTCCATTATAGAGAACCCTCTGAGTTCTATTAGATAGATAGCTCTGAATCCACGATATGGCAGGAGGTTGAACAACAGGTAAAAGTCAACAACAGGTAAAAGTCAATAATATAAAAGGCTGCACTGAAATCTAACAGTACAGCTCCCACAATCTTCTTATTATCAATTTCTTTCAACCAATCATCAGTCATTTGTGTCAGTGCAGTACATGTTGAGTGCCCTTCTCTACAAGCATGCTGAAAGTCTGTTGTTAATTTGTTTACAGAGAAATAACATTGTATTTGGGCAAACACCATTTTTTCCAACAGTTTGCTAAGAGCTGGCAGCAAGCCGATAGGTTTGCTGTTAGAACCAGTAAAGGCTGCTTTACCGCTCTTGGGTATCAGAATGACTTTGGCTTCCCTCCAGGCCTGAGGACAAAGACTTTCCTCTAGACTCAGATTAAAGATATGACAGACAGGAGTGGCTGTAGAGTCAGTTACCATCTTCACTAGCTTTCCATCTAAATTGTCAGGAGATTTGTTATTATTGATCAATAACAATAATTTCCCACCTCTCCCACACTAACTTTACAAAATTCTAACTTGCAATGGTTTTCTTTCATAATTTTTTATATATGAGGGGCGGTACAGGGGTATATCTGACCAATCTTTTTTTTTTTAAACATGAATACGATGGCTCACTGTAAATTGTTGGCATTTCCTGCCTACATTTGCCCACTGTGCCAATGAAGTAATCATTAAAAATAATTGGCAACATCAAATGGTTTTGTTATGAATAAGCCATCGGATTCGATTAAATTTGTCTTTCTGCCCATAATTCCATTCAAAGCAGCGGTCCCCCTGTCGGGGGTCACGACACGACCGGAATATTGATTAGGCCTATCAGTTTAGTATAGCCGCTTTGTCATAACATTTTAGTTTAAGTAGGTCTAACGTGATGATATCATAACATAACGTGCATATTTTTCTCTAATGACCACATACACCTTCGACAAATACAGTTAAACTCAGTTTTTCACAATTCCTGACATTTAATCCAAGTAAAAATTCCCTGTCTTAGGTCAGTTAGGATCACCACTTTATTTTAAGAATGTGAAATGTCAGAATAATAGTAGAGAGAAAGATTTATTTCAGCTTTTATTTCATCACATTCCCAGTGGGTCAGAAGTTTACATACACTCAATTAGTATTTGGTAGATTTGCCTTTAAATTGTTTAACTTGGGTCCACAAGCTTCCCACAATAAGTTGGGTGAATTTTGGCCCATTCCTCCTGACAGAGCTGGTGTAACTGAGTCAGGTTTGTCGGCCTCCTTGTTCACACGCTTTTTCAGTTCTGCCCACAAATGTTCTATGGGATTGAGGTCAGGGCTTTGTGATGGCCACTCCAATACCTTGACTTTGTTGTCCTTAAGCCATTTTGCCACAACTTTGGAAGTATGCTTGGGGTCATTGTCCATTTGGAAGACCCATTTGGCTAGCTGCTACACCAAGCAGCTCCTCAGACCCGGGCTTGGTCGGCAGGATCACTGGATAGATAGTAGCGGTCCCAGCAACTGATGCCAACCGTCTCACGGGATCCAAACTCAAAAGGTAGCTAGCTAGTAACCAAACTTTTTCAAGAGACTTTACCTTGACTTTGTTTAATGACTGAAAACTTCCCAAAACAACAAACCGAGCTCTCCCTTGTTTTACATTTAACAGGTGTATCAATAGATCCAGTCACTACAAAGATACCGGGGTCCTTCCTAACTCAGTTGCTGGAGAAGAAGGAAACCGCTCAGGAATTTCACCAATGGTGACTTTAAAACAGTTACGGAGTTTAATGACTGTGATAGGAGAAAACGAGGGATGGATCAACAACATTGTACACTGAACAAAAATATAAAACGCAAACAATTTCAAAGATTTTACTGAGTTACAGTTCATGTAAGGAAATCAGTCATCTGAAATAAATTCATTAGGCCCTAATCTATGGATTTCACGTGACTGGGAATGCTAATATGCAAATCATATAAGATCTTCTTAGCCTGTGTTTACCTCAGAACTTATTTTAAATGTTTATCCCAAAACCCTCAACATTTTTTGGGTGGGCTTTGACCTTTTCTCGGTTACTGCAGTCTTGCAATGATCCATAAGTACTATAGCTGTCAAATTATCTATTGTTTGGTGTGTGTGTGTGTGTGTGTGTGTACATACAGTTGTGTTAAAGGTAAATATTGGATTTCTCTGACATCTCACGAGATGCAGAGAGCACCGGCATGCACATAAGAATCAGAGAGCGATAGCACCTTAAAAAAAGAAAATAAGTGTTTTAGACTTTTTATTGAAAGACTTGCAGCCACACATCTGAAAATAGTAACAGGGCAATATCTGAGAGGGTCTAGAGGAGAGAAACACAAAACCCAGTCTACTCTGTCACACAACTCAGAGACTACGTTCCAAACTGTACTCTATTCCCATTTTAGTGCACTACGTTTGACCAATAGGTCCTGGTAGTGCACTGTACTGGGCAATAGGGTGCCAGACAGAGAGGGAGGGACCACATACAGTCTCCAGAAAGAAAACAAAGATAGTATTCACATCAGAAAGAGAGGATCAATAGGCAGTAGAATCAACACCAAATCAAGAGAAAAGGAACAAAGTGTGTGAAATAGTATTTGGGACTGTGGAAGTGTCTTACATTTACATTTAAGTCATTTAGCAGACGCTCTTATCCAAAGCGACTTACAAATTGGTGCATTCACCTTATGATATCCACACATGGTATTGCATTTTTTTTTTTTTTTTTAACTAGGCAAGTCAGTTAAGAACAAATTCTTATTTTCAATGACGGCCTAGGAACAGTGGGCTAACCACTAGTCTACCTGCCACCCCTACACTCTAACCACTAGTCTACCTGCCACCCCTACACTCTAACCACTAGTCTACCTGCCACCCCTACACTCTAACCACTAGTCTACCTGCCACCCCTACACTCTAACCACTAGTCTACCTGCCACCCCTACACTCTAACCACTAGTCTACCTGCCACCCCTACACTCTAACCACTAGTCTACCTGCCACCCCTACACTCTAACCACTAGTCTACCTGCCACCCCTACACTCTAACCACTAGTCTACCTGCCACCCCTACACTCTAACCACTAGTCTACCTGCCACCCCTACACTCTAACCACTAGTCTACCTGCCACCCCTACACTCTAACCACTAGTCTACCTGCCACCCCTACACTCTAACCACTAGTCTACCTGCCACCCCTACACTCTAACCACTAGTCTACCTGCCACCCCTACACTCTAACCACTAGTCTACCTGCCACCCCTACACTCTAACCACTAGTCTACCTGCCACCCCTACACTCTAACCACTAGTCTACCTGCCACCCCTACACTCTAACCACTAGTCTACCTGCCACCCCTACACTCTAACCACTAGTCTACCTGCCACCCCTACACTCTAACCACTAGTCTACCTGCCACCCCTACACTCTAACCACTAGTCTACCTGCCACCCCTACACTCTAACCACTAGTCTACCTGCCGCCCCTACACTCTAACCACTAGTCTACCTGCCGCCCCTACACTCTAACCACTAGTCTACCTGCCACCCCTACACTCTAACCACTAGTCTACCTGCCACCCCTACACTCTAACCACTAGTCTACCTGCCACCCCTACACTCTAACCACTAGTCTACCTGCCACCCCTACACTCTAACCACTAGTCTACCTGCCGCCCCTACACTCTAACCACTAGTCTACCTGCCACCCCTACACTCTAACCACTAGTCTACCTGCCACCCCTACACTCTAACCACTAGTCTACCTGCCACCCCTACACTCTAACCACTAGTCTACCTGCCACCCCTACACTCTAACCACTAGTCTACCTGCCACCCCTACACTCTAACCACTAGTCTACCTGCCACCCCTACACTCTAACCACTAGGCTACCTGCCGCCTCTACACTCTAACCACTCTAACCACTAGTCTACCTGCCACCCCTACACTCTAACCACTAGTCTACCTGCCACCCCTACACTCTAACCACTAGTCTACCTGCCGCCCCTACACTCTAACCACTAGTCTACCTGCCACCCCTACACTCTAACCACTAGTCTACCTGCCACCCCTACACTCTAACCACTAGTCTACCTGCCGCACTGAATTGAGGCTGTTATGCGGGAAAACAGGGGGGGGGGGGAGGTGCAAATCAATATTAGAAAAGGGTTCTTAATGTTTTGTCCACTCTGTGTAGCCTTTCTATTGGTTGAAAACCCCTTTCAGGAGGAGTAGAGCAGGAATCCAGTCGCTTTCTTTTATTGACACTTTGGAAAAAGGTACAAGACCACATGTGTGTTTTGGTTGTGTATCATCATCATCATCATCATCACCCGGTCACTGCACTTTTACAGACTACAGATGTTGGATCTTAATATGACCCATTTTGTCGAAAGGAGGGACATAATCCTGCTGCAGGAGGATTTGAATGAATATTTAATATTTAGAATCGCTGCCAGGGCCAGCTGGAAGCGGTGGTTGCAGGCTATACAATGCAGTACCGTACTCAGGGGGAAGCTGGAAGAGGTGGTTGTAGGCTATACAATGCAGTACATTACCTAGGGGACAGCTGGAAGCTGTGTTTGTATGTAGGCTATACAATGCAGTACATTACCTACGGGACAGCTGGAAGCTGTGTTTGTATGTAGGCTATACAATGCAGTACATTACCTAGGGGGAAGCTGGAAGCGGTGGTTGTAGGCTATACAATGCAGTACCGTACCTAGGGGGAAGCTGGAAGCGGTGGTTGCAGGCTATACAATGCAGTACCGTACCCAGGGGGAAGCTGGAAGCGGCGGTTGCAGGCTATACAATGCAGTACCGTACCTAGGGGGAAGCTGGAAGCGGTGGTTGCAGGCTATACAATGCAGTACCGTACCTAGCTGGAAGCGGTGGTTGTAGGCTATACAATGCAGTACCGTACCCAGGGGGAAGCTGGAAGCGGTGGTTGTAGGCTATACAATGCAGGACCGTACCCAGGGGGAAGCTGGGAAGGGTGGTTGCAGGCTATACAATGCAGTACCGTACCTAGGGGGAAGCTGGAAGCGGTGGTTGTAGGCTATACAATGCAGTACCGTACTCAGGGGGAAGCTGGAAGCGGTGGTTGTAGGCTATACAATGCAGTACCGTACCTAGGGGGAAGCTGGAAGCTGTGTTTGTATGTAGGCTATACAATGCAGTACCGTACCTAGGGGGAAGCTGGAAGCGGTGGTTGCAGGCTATACAATGCAGTACCGTACCTAGGGGGAAGCTGGAAGCGGTGGTTGTAGGCTATACAATGCAGTACCGTACCTAGGGGGAAGCTGGAAGCGGTGGTTGCAGGCTATACAATGCAGTACCGTACCCAGGGGGAAGCTGGAAGCGGCGGTTGCAGGCTATACAATGCAGTACCGTACCTAGGGGGAAGCTGGAAGCGGTGGTTGCAGGCTATACAATGCAGTACCGTACCTAGCTGGAAGCGGTGGTTGTAGGCTATACAATGCAGTACCGTACCCAGGGGGAAGCTGGAAGCGGTGGTTGTAGGCTATACAATGCAGGACCGTACCCAGGGGGAAGCTGGGAAGGGTGGTTGCAGGCTATACAATGCAGTACCGTACCTAGGGGGAAGCTGGAAGCGGCGGTTCTAGGCTATACAATGCAGGACCGTACCCAGGGGGAAGCTGGAAGCGGTGGTTGTAGGCTATACAATGCAGGACCGTACCCAGGGGGAAGCTGGGAAGGGTGGTTGCAGGCTATACAATGCAGGACCGTACCCAGGGGGAAGCTGGAAGCGGTGGTTGTAGGCTATACAATGCAGTACCGTACCCAGGGGGAAGCTGGAAGCGGTGGTTGTAGGCTATACAATGCAGTACCGTACCTAGGGGGAAGCTGGAAGCGGCGGTTCTAGGCTATACAATGTAGGACCGTACCCAGGGGGAAGCTGGAAGCGGTGGTTGTAGGCTATACAATGCAGGACCGTGCCCAGGGGGAAGCTGGGAAGGGTGGTTGCAGGCTATACAATGCAGTACCGTACCCAGGGGGAAGCTGGAAGCGGTGGTTGTAGGCTATACAATGCAGTACCGTACCTAGGGGGAAGCTGGAAGCGGCGGTTCTAGGCTATACAATGCAGGACCGTACCCAGGGGGAAGCTGGAAGCGGTGGTTGTAGGCTATACAATGCAGGACCGTACCCAGGGGGAAGCTGGGAAGGGTGGTTGCAGGCTATACAATGCAGTACCGTACCCAGGGGGAAGCTGGAAGCGGTGGTTGTAGGCTATACAATGCAGTACCGTACCTAGGGGGAAGCTGGAAGCGGCGGTTCTAGGCTATACAATGCAGGACCGTACCCAGGGGGAAGCTGGAAGCGGTGGTTGTAGGCTATACAATGCAGGACCGTACCCAGGGGGAAGCTGGGAAGGGTGGTTGCAGGCTATACAATGCAGTACCGTACCCAGGGGGAAGCTGGAAGCGGTGGTTGTAGGCTATACAATGCAGTACCGTACCTAGGGGGAAGCTGGAAGCGGCGGTTCTAGGCTATACAATGCAGTGGTCTGAGCAGCTGGCTTCGGCTTCGAGCATCACGAGTTCGTGCTCAGTGCTGGGCAATCGTTTTGACACTTTCTATGAACGGAAACTAACGTTGGTGTGGCCTACTGTTATTATTGAACCAATCCATAGGCTGCCGTCTACCTGCCTCCATAGACTGCCGTCTCCCTGCCTCCATAGACTGCCGTCTCCCTGCCCCCATAGACTGCCGTCTACCTGCCTCCATAGGCTGCCGTCTACCTGCCTCCATAGACTGCCGTCTACCTGCCTCCATAGACTGCCGTCTACCTGCCTCCATAGACTGCCGTCTACCTGCCTCCATAGACTGCCGTCTCCCTGCCTCCATAGACTGCCGTCTCCCTGCCTCCATAGACTGCCGTCTCCCTGCCTCCATAGACTGCCGTCTACCTGCCCCCATAGACTGCCGTCTCCCTGCCCCCATAGACTGCCGTCTCCCTGCCTCCATAGACTGCCGTCTCCCTGCCTCCATAGACTGCCGTCTACCTGCCTCCATAGACTGCTCTCTACCTGCCTCCATAGACTGCTCTCTACCTGCCTCCATAGACTGCTCTCTACCTGCCTCCATAGACTGCTCTCTACCTGCCTCCATAGACTGCTCTCTACCTGCCTCCATAGACTGCCGTCTCCCTGCCTCCATAGACTGCCGTCTACCTGCCTCCATAGACTGCCGTCTCCCTGCCTCCATAGACTGCCCTCTACCTGCCTCCATAGACTGCCGTCTACCTGCCTCCATAGACTGCTCTCTACCTGCCTCCATAGACTGCTCTCTACCTGCCTCCATAGACTGCTCTCTACCTGCCTCCATAGACTGCTGTCTACCTGCCTCCATAGACTGCTGTCTACCTGCCTCCATAGACTGCTGTCTACCTGCCTCCATAGACTGCTGTCTACCTGCCTCCATAGACTGCTCTCTACCTGCCTCCATAGACTGCCGTCTACCTGCCTCCATAGACTGCCGTCTACCTGCCTCCATAGACTGCCGTCTACCTGCCTCCATAGACTGCCGTCTACCTGCCTCCATAGACTGCCGTCTACCTGCCTCCATAGACTGCTCTCTACCTGCCTCCATAGACTGCCGTCTACCTGCCTCCATAGACTGCTCTCTACCTGCCTCCATAGACTGCTCTCTACCTGCCTCCATAGACTGCTCTCTACCTGCCTCCATAGACTGCTCTCTACCTGCCTCCATAGACTGCTCTCTACCTGCCTCCATAGACTGCTCTCTACCTGCCTCCATAGACTGCCGTCTCCCTGCCTCCATAGACTGCCGTCTACCTGCCTCCATAGACTGCCGTCTCCCTGCCTCCATAGACTGCCCTCTACCTGCCTCCATAGACT
This sequence comes from Salvelinus namaycush, assembly GCF_016432855.1. Taxonomy (NCBI): domain Eukaryota; kingdom Metazoa; phylum Chordata; class Actinopteri; order Salmoniformes; family Salmonidae; genus Salvelinus; species Salvelinus namaycush. Next base: position 92,808 of record NC_052320.1, on the reverse strand, counting down.
GCCCTCTACCTGCCTCCATAGACTGCTCTCTACCTGCCTCCATAGACTGCTCTCTACCTGCCTCCATAGACTGCTCTCTACCTGCCTCCATAGACTGCTGTCTACCTGCCTCCATAGACTGCTGTCTACCTGCCTCCATAGACTGCTCTCTACCTGCCTCCATAGACTGCCGTCTACCTGCCTCCATAGACTGCCGTCTACCTGCCTCCATAGACTGCCGTCTACCTGCCTCCATAGACTGCCGTCTACCTGCCTCCATAGACTGCTCTCTACCTGCCTCCATAGACTGCTACCTACCTGCCTCCATAGACTGCTGTCTACCTGCCTCCATAGACTGCTCTCTCCCTGCCTCCATAGACTGCTCTCTACCTGCCTCCATAGACTGCTCTCTACCTGCCTCCATAGACTGCTGTCTACCTGCCTCCATAGACTGCTGTCTACCTGCCTCCATAGACTGCTCTCTCCCTGCCTCCATAGACTGCTCTCTACCTGCCTCCCTAGACTGCTGTCTACCTGCCTCCATAGACTGCTGTCTACCTGCCTCCATAGACTGCTGTCTACCTGCCTCCATAGACTGCTGTCTACCTGCCTCCATAGACTGCTACCTACCTGCCTCCATAGACTGCCGTCTCCCTGCCTCCATAGACTGCTACCTTAGTAGGTAACACTTTTCCAGTAGGTTACTGACACTTGGGATGCGATTCGAACATCATGTGATAACAGATTCCACCGAGCGCGAGACGTTTGTAGCCACTGTACCAGCGTGAGTATCTACTGTTAGGAATTCAGTGAACAACCACCCCAAAAAATGCAAATATCGGACACAAACATCAAGTAACAGAATCAATCTCTTCACTACCTGTTAATGAATGGAGTTGACAGCAACCAGAATAATGATCCTATGGTATAAGTTCCTCCTCCGTAATGCCTCGGTGTGCTGCTACATCGTCAAATAAAATCATATGCACCGAATACAAAAGTTGTAGACTTTAACAGGCAAACTTGCATGCATGATATCATACAGCCTACACATTTCTTTAGATCGCTAAATAAGATATTTTACTGACCGTATTAAGAATGATTAATAGCCAGAATAGTGGTGTTTCACTGTGAAAATAATATAGCATTTTTTGTGATTAATTCATACAAATACCAAACCCGTGCATATTATTAAAATGACGATTGTTCAAGATAACTTCTATATTAGTTGATGACTACTATTGAAAGGTGATATGATGCAATCTGACTAGATTAGAAGGCCTAGTTATACTGTCATCTGATAACGGATAACATGTCCAATAGGATTCAAAACACATCCTGTCATGTGAAAACATGTCCAATAGGATTATAAACACATATCAAAACAGGAACATAAATTGAATGATATGAATCCAGTGTTGTAATGACGCCCTTCTCTCTCATTGATTGGACAGATGACCTGCGGACCCCAGATGACCTGCGGACCCCAGATGACCCAGCCTCAGAACCAGATGACCTGCGGACCCCAGATGACCCAGCCTCAGAACCAGATGACCTGCGGACCCCAGATGACCCAGCCTCAGAACCAGATGACCTGCGGACCCCAGATGACCCAGCCTCAGAACCAGATGACCTGCGGACCCCAGATGACCCAGCCTCAGAACCAGATGACCTGCGGACCCCAGATGACCCAGCCTCAGAACCAGATGACCTGCGGACCCCAGATGACCCAGCCTCAGAACCAGATGACCTGCGGACCCCAGATGACCCAGCCTCAGAACCAGATGACCTGCGGACCCCAGATGACCCAGCCTCAGAACCAGATGACCTGCGGACCCCAGATGACCCAGCCTCAGAACCAGATGACCTGCGGACCCCAGATGACCCAGCCTCAGAACCAGAAACACGTGGAGACATCAACACTTGGCATTTTGAATAAAACATTTCAAATGTTTATTGGTTTTCCTGTATGTGTGCATGAGTCCTTTAAAACACAAATACATGAGTATATAATATATATATATATGAGTCCTTTAAAACACAAATACATGAGTATATAATATATATATATATGAGTCCTTTAAAACACAAATACATGAGTATATAATATATATATATATATATGAGTCCTTAAAACACACCCATTGTAGAAAATAATTCCCAAGTGAGGGCCATCTCAAGGAGATTAACCTCCAACATTCATAAACTTGTTCAGTACATGAGGGCAAATGTAGTTATGACAGCCATGTTATTTGATGTAACAGTTTAACTTTAGTCCGTCCCCTCGCCCCGACCCAGGCGCGAACCAGGGACCCTCTGCACACAGACAACAGTCACCCACGAAGCATCGTTACCCATCGCTCCACAAAAGCCACGGCCCTTGCAGAGCAAGGGGAACCACTACTTCAAGGTTTCAGAGCAAGTGACGTCACCGACTGAAAGGCTGCTAGCGCGCACCACCGCTAACTAGCTAGCCATTTCACATCGGTTACATTGACAGGACAGGAGTTTACAGGATTTTGTACCAGCCCTTCACTAACACCTAATTGTGGTCTAAATTGAAGACTTGAACGCAGTTCAATCCCTTGGGACAGAAATCACGTCTGTATTTTAGAATGAGCTTCATAAGTTACAAAGTCCTGACAAATCTGCATGATAAACAATAACATGGATCAATCTATTTCTATCTAACATGGTGATATTGCCCTGAATAATATCCTGGGATGTGGTGATTAACCTGGTGGCCGGGAGGTTCACAATAAATTCTTTACATCTACAGAGTGACAGGGTGGGATGTCCTTCAACCTGGAACAAGCAGAGACATTGGGGGGGGGAAATTAACCTCACTGCTCAAATTTCAGTGCTGGTTCAAGTTGCTGAAGCCACAACTGCCTTTATTAGTGCGCAATCATCATGTTAACAGTTTTGCATATTTTACACTTGATCAAGTTGTTTACAGTAAGAGTAGAATAACTTAGCCTATCATTTTTTTAACTAGTAACACGAACCCCAATGGCGCAACACAATGGGGGAAGAGAAATTGTCAAGATAAAGTTAGCTAACGTTAGCTAGGTAAACAGATACTGCATGTAGCTAGCTAGCAAAACAGACTCCTCAACAGAATGCAGAAATAACTTGGCTGGCTAGCAGGTCCAGATTGAACACAGCTGGCTGCATTTCCTACGTTTTTCATCAGATGTTAAAATATCTTACCTCCAAATGACTCGGGCAGTTCTTCTCCTTCCAAGCCAATGCAATGAAGTGAAACGCAATCAGGTGCCCACTTTAGTCCCTGAAAACAAATGGGGAAAAACGATTTGCTACATGTCTTTAGCTGGGTAGCAAGTTACCGATTCATGATTTAAAAACTGTTCGGGTCTTCACAATTGACACATTTCTGAATCTACGATTAGATCGTTTAGTTGTTCATCTCTAAACAGCCGATAAGCAGGATGAGATCGCCTGCTAGCTAATAGCTATCACGTCCGACATTTTAACATCATTTTGTGAATAAATAAACTTTATATTTACATTGTCGTGAAGTTATTCCTTATTCGTCTGGAAAACGTTATCCCAAGCGGGGACTTCTGTATACAAATAATTCCGATTAAAAACGGGTGGACCGTGAGGTGTAATGGGATCGCCTCCCCGGTGAAGGATACGTGGGAAAGGAACATCAATGTAGACGCTGTATCGCATTAGTGGAAAACAAGACTGCTCTCAGGGAAGGTCTGCTGGTTTGGACTAGCAGAAGTGACATCTTGTATCAGGTTAGGGGAATTCACACAGCAGGTTGGGAGAATTAACGTGACAGGTTTTATGGTGACAGGTTAGGCTAATTAAGTTAAGGTTGGGAAAAGGGTTAGAGTTGCGCCTCGATCACACCGACAGTGTTATGCCTTTTGGTACACCAGAAGTACATTAATTTTCAATGGAAATCTGCTTTTGCCTTGCAGCATTGCGTTGCAGAGGCAGTGCGTTCTGCGTTCGTGTGGTGCACAGTTTGAATTTATCCAATGTATGCATCAAGTTGTACGTGTAGACTTGACAGAACTAGTAATAACAGGTGAATGTTAAACGTTTGTTGTATCTGTAACAGTATAACTTTAGTCCCCTCTCGCCCCGACCCGGGCGCGAACCAGGGACCCTCTGCACACATCAACAACAGTCACCCACGAAGCGTCGTTACCCATCGCTCCACAAAAGCCGCGGCCCTTGCAGAGCAAGGGGAACCACTACTTCAGGTCTCAGAGCAAGTGACGTAACCGATTGAAATGCTATTAGCGCGCACCCGCTAACTAGCTAGCCATTTCACATCAGTTACATATCCACAACAAAAAAATATGGATTACATAATGAAAAAAGTTAGACGGCATTAATTATTATGCAGCATGGCCGTATAACTCGGTCGGTTTGATCGAGGCGTTTGCTAAAGTGCAAAAATTGTTCCGATGCGTCTCAATCTAGCTGCACCAGGCCGGTCCTGAGAACAGTTTTCGTTTCCACTAATGCAATTCTGACGTCCTGCCTAGAAATTCAGCCTCATAACACGTAACCCAACCCGGCTGCGCCATCGTGCATCGTGCGTATATGTATTTTGTCCCCCCACACCAAACTCGATCACGACACGCAGGTTAAAATATCAAAACAAAACTCTGAACCAATTACATTAATTTGGGGACAGGTCAAAAAGCATTAAACCTGTATGGCAATTTAGCTAGCTATCTTGCACTTGCTAACTAATTTGCCCTATTTAGCTAGCTTGCTGTTGCTAGCTAATTTGTCCTGGGATTTAAACATTGAGTTGTTATTTTACCTGAAATGCACAAGGTCCTCTACTCCGCCAATTAATCCACAGATAAAACGGTCAACCGTATCGTTTCTAGTCATCTCTCCTCCTAGGCTTTTTCTTATCTTGACTTTATACTGGAACTGTCAGCTAAGTGGTAATAAACTATGGTGAGACTTCAGGAGATAATCCAGATATTGTGTGTAAGGTATGTGCGTTAGTGTGTTGGAATGGACTTTTGGTCAGCTTTGTCCTTGTCGGAGAAGAGGAGGGACATTTAGAAAACTATGACGCTGTGTGTGATATATAAACTAATGTACATGGTTTTTTGAGAAGAGATCTCCCGAGAATAAAGCTATTGATTAATTTGGACACTGGTCTCTGTCTATTTTATGCAAATAAGAATCTTACAAATTCTTATAAACGGACAGTGTTTGCTTTGTTATAATTAAATTGGTTAACGAACATATAGGAAACTAATTCCGATAACACTATTCTTGTGTTTTTTGATGTGGAGTCCCTCCCTACCTGAGTGAAGCTGGGGTATGTAGACTTTACTGGAATACATTGTATTTCCAGGCCGTTGCAGTGTAAATGGTGTAGAGCGTTTGGACATTTAGACAGAGTCTGCAGGCGGAGGAATCCCAGATGGAGAAGTTGTGGAAAAGGAAGTCATGGTGTATGTTATGAAGAAGCTGTGAAGTTGTTGCAACCCTGGTGAAAAGCATGAAGCGACATCTTTGAACGAGGGCGAAAGAGAATGAGGTTGCCAAAGTCAGGGCCGTCCAGAACATTTGATATGCAGAACCTCTGCATATGAAAAGAGTGGAGGGAAGAGTGGAGGACTCCATGGTGTTGGTGGGAAGGTCTTCAATGCAGGCTGTAGTGTTGGCTTCCCTCCAGCAGGATTCAGGGATGTTACGCGTAAAGAAAGTCCAGGAAGATGGACATTATTGTGGACAGCGACAGAGCGGTTCCTGGGACTAAAAGATTTCTCAGGGAAGGAGTTACATGAGGCGCTGTCATGAGCAATGATGCCCTCTAACGCCCCAGAACCTGGGAGCTATGGAAGTCTGAAGAAATGAGGGATATAGGTTTTGTTAAGTTATTTTTGTTGTGTTATTAAGCTACATAAAACAGCGGTTGTTGTTGATGTGTATGGCTGCATTCAGATACATTTTGTACATTTGAATGTTGCAGTAGTAGGACCTAGCATTTGAGTGAGCGAGAGAGAACATTATTTTGATAGCAGGCCCTGATCCCAAAGACTAGACTGCCCACACATGGAGAGAAAGAGAACTACTCATTTTCAACCACTCACGAGTAAGATTGCAATATTCCAGGAACTTTCAATAAATTCCCTGGTTTTCCTGAAATCCTGGTTGGAAGATTCCGGATTTCCTGCTCATTTCCCCCAATTGGGATTTCTGGAAAATCAGGGAATTTATTGAAAGTTCCTGGAATATTGCAATCCTACTCACAAGGCTCATTTGAATTTCCTGATGCATCAGGAAAATACTCTGCGACGAGAGACAAGTTAAGATCCAACATCTTTACGTAAACAAACGGTACCGTAGATCTGTCATGATGATACAACAAGATGCGTGAAATAATGAGAAGCATTCGTTCCGAAGCTTTGGACAAATCTTTTGCAGGTGTTAGCATCTTTCAAATTTCGTAAGAGGAGGGTACATATAGGGACATAGACTTGCCCGTAAGAGGAGGGTACATATAGGGACATAGACTTGCCCGTAAGAGGAGGGTACATATAGGGACATAGACTTCCCCATAAGAGGAGGGTACATATAGGGACATAGACTTGCCCGTAAGAGGAGGGTACATATAGGGACATAGACTTGCCCGTAAGAGGAGGGTACATATAGGGACATAGACTCACCCGTAAGAGGAGGGTACATATAGGGACATAGACTCACCCGTAAGAGGAGGGTACATATAGGGACATAGACTTGCACGTAACTTGCAAAGAGAGAGAGTGGATCTCTGTTACGGTTCTCTTTGTTCCGATCTCTTAACACTTGTGGACCCAGAATTACATAGAGCATCTGACCAATTACGCAAGACTGAGATGACTGACCTATGAGAGAGGGAAGATTTAGTTGTCTGAGATTACTGACCTATGAGAGAGGGAAGATTTAGTTGTCTGAGATTACTGACCTATGAGAGAGGGAAGATTTAGTTGTCTGAGATTACTGACCTATGAGAGAGTGAATCAGGGGTGGGATCAATTCCATTTAAATCCAATCATTACAGGAGATTCCTTTCAATTAAATGTAATTCCTGATTCTTCAATTTAATTGAACAATCTGGATCTCGTGTTTCTGGTGTAGTGTGTCTAGTATGAACGCTCGTTCGATTGGAAAACCCATCCGTTGCTCTGTTCCAATATCCACTGGCATACAACTTAGAATGAAGCAATGTATTACACATTCTAGAATACAACTTAGAATGAAGCAATGTATTACACATTCTAGAATACAACTTAGAATGAAGCAATGTATTACACATTCTAGAATACAACTTAGAATGAAGCAATGTATTACACATTCTAGAATACAACTTAGAATGAAGCAATGTATTACACATTCTAGAATACAACTTAGAATGAAGCAATGTATTACACATTCTAGAATACAACTTAGAATGAAGCAATGTATTACACATTCTAGAATACAACTTAGAATGAAGCAATGTATTACACATTCTAGAATACAACTTAGAATGAAGCAATGTATTACACATTCTAGAATACAACTTAGAATGAAGCAATGTATTACACATTCTAGAATACAATTTAGAATGAAGCAATGTATTACACATTCTAGAATACAACTTAGAATGAAGCAATGTATTACACATTCTAGAATACAACTTAGAATGAAGCAATGTATTACACATTCTAGAATACAACTTAGAATGAAGCAATGTATTACACATTCTAGAATACAACTTAGAATGAAGCAATGTATTACACATTCTAGAATCAAAGAGGTGTTCTAGTGTGGATATTGGAACATCATAACATCATAACAACCCAAAAACCCCATCCTGCCCACCTCATAGGCCCTTCCCTGGCCTCAGGGATGGGGATTGGCTAGAATGGACTGCTCCCCTCTGTCCGTCTCTCTCCTTGTGCTCACCGATTGGCTGACCAGGAGAGCGGGTGGGCAGGGAAGGAGGCGGGTAGGATGGAGGGGGGATGGTGAGGTGGGAGAGGGAGGGAAGAGGTGGTCTGGGGGTTGTGGGGAGGGGTGGGGGTGTAGCAGTGGAGGTGAGAGAGGAGGTGGAGGAGTGAGATGGTCGGTGTTGGGAGGAGCGGGAGCGTGAGGAGGGGGAGGTGGGGAGGGGCGGGGGGGAAGAGGTAGAGGTGAGGGAGGAGGAGGTGGCGGAGAGATGGGAGGAGCGGGAGCGTGAGGAGGGGGAGGTGTATGTGCTGCGGGGGGGTTCGGGAGGCGGGGGGCAGTCACTGATCTGTTCCAGGAGAGAGGGCATGTCCCCCTCGATCTTCTCCAGCACCGCCGCCATTTGCTTCTCGATCTGTTCGATCACGCTGTCCATCTGCCAATCAGCAGTACTACTACCATGACCTCTGACCCTGACCCCTCCGTGCTCCAGGCCCCCATACATCCTCCCTCCCCCCCCGCTGCCGTACAGAGAGGAGCAGTAGGAACCCCCGTAGCCTCCCAGCTCCACCTCCTGGCCGTATGCGCTGGTGTGTCGGCCTAGACTAGGGGAGCTTCCCAGGGACCCTATGGTATAACTGTAACCCCCCTCGGACGGTTTGGGTCCCCCCCTGGACATGCTGAACTCTACACTGTGACTGTCTGCCCTCTGGTCTCTACCGATGGGGCTCGTGTCACCTCTTGGCCCTATCCCAGTTCTTACTGTTGATCCTAGCCCTATTCCAAGTACCCCTGACCCTGCTCCAAATGTACCTGCCCCTCCCCCTCCCATCTCAATCCCAGTTCCTACCCCCATGGACACCACACCAAACCCAGTTCCTCCCCCTACTCCCCCACCTCCAGCAGGCCTCTCAGCTACAGCCTCAGGGAGCTGTGTCTGACACCAGCTACTGTCATCCTGCTTCTTCTCCTCTACCGGAGCCTGCACTGCCGGCCTCCTGTCAGCAGGAGCAGGTGGGGCTATGGCTGCAGCAGTAGTAGTAGTAGTAGTAGCAGCAGGGCCTGGGCCCATGTTTTGGAGTTGGGCGTCCATCTTGTGTCGTTGAGTCGTTGGAGTCTCAGGAGTGACATAGGCTGGTTGCTTCTTCTTGGCGTTGCTAGGCAACGAGGATGCTGCTGTGTCGTGGTCAGAGACAGTGACGGGGTCCTGGGGCTTGGTGAGGTCAGGGGTTACGATGGGGGTAGGAGGTGTTTTGGTCTCTGTTGTTGTTTTGGTTTGACCCAATGCGGCGGCCATTTTGCCTGACGTCTTCTTCACGGCTGGCTTCTTTGACTCGTCCCCCAGAGGTTTGGAGCTGGCATTTGATTGGTTAGGAGGCTGGGAGAGCGGTTCATTATCGGTGGAAGGAGAGATCCCTACAGAGGGACTCAAAGGGCTTCTCCTCCCTCCTCCCCTCTCCTCTCCCCACCTCCTCACCCCTACTCCCCCGTTCCTCTCCTCACGCTCTGGATTAGTTCCAACTGTCACCTCTGGTGTCACCCCTCCTCCCTCACTCTCCCCCACTCCCTGCTCACTCTGCCCTCCTCCCCCCTGGTCCTCACCCCTTCCTTCCCCCTGCCCTCCTGCCTCCACTTCAGCTGCAGCCATCTCAGACGCACGAAGACGCTGCATGAAGGTGGTGACTCTGATCGCTTTCTGTGAGAGAGAGGGGAGGAGAGAGAGAGGGGGAGAGAGGTGTAGAGAGAGAGAGAGGGGGAGAGAGAGAGAGAGAGGGGGGAGAGAGAGAGGGGGAGAGAGAGAGAGGGGGGGAGAGAGAGAGAGCGGGGAACATTGGTAGGAGGGAGGGTGACCGGGGGGGGGGGGGGGGTGAGAAAGCTGTAATCAGTCAATACATCCCAGAACTGGACTGTACATTTTACACATTTTTTGGGGGAGAAAAACATTAGTCTTATTGGGAGAAACTGTGTGTCTAAGACCGAATATTGATCAGTGAAGCACTGAAGTAAAACAGTTATAAACACTGCAGACACAGAGTCACCTTTCTCTAACTTTTAGACCTGTGGGATTGGGATTCTGTGTGATTTCTTCCTCAAGCAACACATGTATGGGTCAATGAACCAGGAGCCACTATAGAGGATTGAGGCAGGGCAGGATACTGCATCTCAATAGTCAAATGTGGCTTCCTTCTTTTCCTCAGCTCCTTTCCTTGTCTAGTCGACAGATTTTTCACTTTGTCGCTCTAACCGCTAGGCTACCTACCGTTCTACCGTTCTCCTTTCCTTCGTCTGACCCGTAGACATCCGCAAGGCTGTAACTACACTATATATATACACAAAAGTATGTGGGCAACCCTTAAAATTTGTGGATTCGGCTATTTTAACCACACCGTTGCTGACAGGTGTATAAAATCGAGCACAAAGCCATGCAATTTCCATAGAGAGACATTGGTACTAGAATTGCCTCACTGAAGAGCTCAGTTACTTTCAACGTGGCACAGTCATAGGATGCCACCTTTCAAACAAGTCAGTTTCTGCCTTGCTAAAACTGCCCCGGTAAACTGTAAGTGCTATTATTGTGAAGTGGCAGCATCTAGGAGCAACAACGGCTCAGCCGCGAAGTGGTAGACCACACAAGTTCACAGAACGGGACCGCCGAGTGCTGAAGCGCGTAGCGTGTAAAAATCATCTTTCTTCGGTTACAAAGCTCACTACCGAGTTCCAAACTGCCTCTGGAAGCAACGTCAGCACAAGAACTGTTCGTCGGGAGTTTTATGAAATGTGTTTCCATGGCTGAGCAGCCGCACACAAGCCTAACATCACCATGTGCAATGCCAAGCTTCAGCTGGAGTGGTGTAAAGCTCGCCGCCATTGAACTCTGGAGCAGTGGAAACGTGTTCTCTGGAGTGATGAATCACGCTTCCCCATCTGGCAATCAGACGGACGAATCTGGGTTTGGCGGATGCCAGGAGAACGCTACCTGTCCGAATCCATAGTGCCAACTGTAAAGTTTGGTGGAGGATGAATAATGGTCTGGGACTGTTTTTCATGGTTCAGGCCCCTTAGTTCCAGTGAAGGGAAATCTTAACGCTACAGCATACAAAGACATTCTAGATGATTCTGTGCTTCCAACTTTGTGGCAACAGTTAGGGGAAGGGCCTTTCCTGTTTCAGCATGACCGTGCACAAGGCAAAGTCTATACAGAAATGGTTGTTTAGATCTGTATGGTAGAACTTGACTGGCCTGCACACAGCCCTGACCTCAACCCCCTCGAACACCTTTGGGATGAATTTGAACGCCGACTGTGAGCCAGACCTAATCGCCCAACATCAGTGCCCGACCTCACTAATGCTCTCGTGGCTGAGTGGAAGCAAGTCCCTGCAGCAATGCTCCAACAACTAGTGGAAAGCCTTCCCAGAAGAGTGGAGGCTGTTATAGCAGCAATGTTCCAACATCTAGTGGAAAGCCTTCCCAGAAGAGTGGAGGCTGTTATAGCAGCAATGTTCCAACATCTAGTGGAAAGCCTTCCCAGAAGAGTGGAGGCTGTTATAGCAGCAATGTTCCAACATCTAGTGGAAAGCCTTCCCAGAAGAGTGGAGGCTGTTATAGCAGCAAAGGGGGACCAACTCCATATTAATGCCCATGATTTTGGAATGAGATGAGCAGGTGTCCATATACTTTTGTAGTGTACAGTTGAAGTCGGAAGTTTACATACACTTAGGTTTACATACACTCATTTTTCAACCACTCCACACATTTCTTGTTAACAAACTATAGTTTTTTGGCAAGTCGGTTAGGACATCTACTTTGTGCATAACACAAGTCATTTTTCCAACAATTGTTTACAGACAGATTATTTGACTTATAATTCACTGTATCACAATTCCAGTGGGTCAGAAGTTTACATGCACTAAGTTGACTGTGCCTTTAAACAGCTTGGAAAATTCCAGAAAATGATGTCATTGCTTTAGAAGCTTCTGATAGGCTAATTGACAGCATTTGAGTCAATTGGAGGTGTACCTGTGGATGTATTTCAAGGCCTACCTTCAAACTCGGTGCCTCTTTGCTTGACATTATGGGAAAATCAAAATAAATCAACCAAGACCTCATTAAAACAATTATAGACCTCCACAAGTCTGGTTCATCCTTGGGAGCAATTTCCAAACGCCTGAAGGTACCACGTTCATCTGTACAAATAATAGTACGCAAGGGGTGACGCACAATTGGCATAGCGTCGTCCGGGTTAGGGAGGGTTTGGCCGGTAGGGATATCCTTGTCTCAGTATGTAAATGTAATAAAATGTATGCACTCTACTGTAAGTCGCTCTGGATAAGAGCGTCTGCTAAATGACTAAAATGTAAATGTAAATGTAAGTATAAACACCATGGGATCACGCAGCCGTCATACCGCTCAGGAAGGAGACGCGTTCTATCTCCTAGAGATGAATGTACTTTGGTGTGAAAAGTGCCAGAACAAAAGCAAAGGACCTTGTGAAGATGCTGGAGGAAACAGGTACAAAAGTATCGATATCCACAGTAAAATGAGTCCTATATCGACATAACCTGAAAGGCCGCTCAGCAAGGAAGAAACCACTGCTCCAAAACCGCCATAAAAAAGCCAGACTACGGTTTGCAACAGAGAGAGAGAGAGATAGAGAGAGACCCCCAAACTTGGGTTTGGGACCTCAGAAAATCTATACTAAAACTCAAACCCTGGCACTGCCCTCTAAGTAAATCCCCTTCATAGTTTCCAGCCGTTCAATCTAATCTGTGTTCCCTAGATCAGTGCAGATGGAGGAAAGGAAACAAGAAAAGGAAGTCACTTGAGATGCACCCGAAGAAGAGGAGCGGGGCAGAGCAGATGGAACTCTTCTGGGATTGGCTGAGTGACGTTGGGCTGGATCAGAGAGGGATGGGTTTAGGGAAGAGAGTCTTCATCTCACCAATCAGACATTATCAACACATTTCCTCTCTCTCTCTCTCTCTCTCTCTCTCTCTCTCTCTCTCTCTCTCTCTCTCTCTCTCTCTCTCTCTCTCTCTCTCTCTCTCTCTCTCTCTCTCTCTGTGTGTGTTCCCCTCTCTCTATGTGTTCCTCTCTCTCTCTGTGTTCCCCTCTCTCTCTCTGTGTGTGTGTGTGTTCCCCTCTCTGTCTGTGTTCCACTCTCTCTCTGTGTTCCTCTCTCTCTCTGTTCCCCTCTCTCTCTGTGTTCCTCTCTCTCTCTCTCTGTGTTCCCCTCTCTCTCTGTGTTCCCCTCTCTCTCTCTGTGTTCCTCTCTCTCTCTCTGTGTTCCTCTCTCTCTCTCTGTGTTCCTCTCTCTCTGTGTTCCTCTCTCTCTGTGTTCCTCTCTCTCTGTGTTCCTCTCTCTCTCTGTGTTCCCCTCTCTCTCTGTGTTCCTCTCTCTCTCTGTGTTCCCCTCTCTCTGTGTTCCTCTCTCTCTCTGTGTTCCTCTCTCTCTCTCTGTGTTCCTCTCTCTCTGTGTTCCTCTCTCTCTGTGTTCCTCTCTCTCTCTGTGTTCCCCTCTCTCTCTGTGTTCCTCTCTCTCTCTGTGTTCCCCTCTCTCTGTGTTCCTCTCTCTCTCTGTGTTCCTCTCTCTCTCTGTGTTCCTCTCTCTCTCTGTGTTCCCCTCTCTCTCTGTGTTCCTCTCTCTCTCTGTGTTCCTCTCTCTCTCTGTGTTCCTCTCTCTCTCTGTGTTCCTCTCTCTCTCTGTGTACCTCTCTCTGTGTTCCTCTCTCTCTCTGTGTTCCCCTCTCTCTCTGTGTTCCCCTCTCTCTCTGTGTTCCCCTCTCTCTCTGTGTTCCCATGGAAACAGAAACAATCTGATGGTGTTCATCCGAATCTCCTTTGAGACTCCTAGGGATGCGCCCCAAATGGAACCCTATTCCCTATATAGTGCACTACTTTAGACCAGAGCCCTATTCCCTATATAGTGCACTACTTTAGACCAGGGCCCTATTCCCTATATAGTGCACTACTTTAGACCAGAGCCCTATTCCCTATATAGTGCACTACTATAGACCAGAGCCCTATTCCCTATATAGTGCACTACTATAGACCAGAACCCTATTCCCTATATAGTGCACTACTTTAGACCAGAGCCCTATTCCCTATATAGTGGTACTACTTTTGTCTAGGACCTATAGTGCTCTGGTCAAAAGCAGTGCAAGCGAATAGGGCAGCATTTGGGACACAGCACTATCGTCTTCAGCTGGTGTTCAGACAGGTGATTCTGAACACCAATATCTCTTTTACAATAATGACACGATTAGCCGTGAGATTAGCCGTGAGATTAGCCGTGAGATTAGCAGGTCATGAGAAATGAGTGAAGGTTGATTGGTGTGTGTGACTCTCTGTCTCTCCAGATACATAGAGAACTAGTTACTACCGTACCTTCAGTTCCTGGGAACCACATGCAGGGGAGACAAGAGGGTTAAAGGGGAGTTAATCACGCTGCTACTACAGTACGAGACAAGAGGGTTAAAGGGGAGTTAATCACGCTGCTACTACAGTACGAGACAAGAGGGTTAAAGGGGAGTTAATCACGCTGCTACTACAGTACGAGACAAGAGGGTTAAAGGGGAGTTAATCACGCTGCTACTACAGTACGAGACAAGAGGGTTAAAGGGGAGTTAATCACGCTGCTACTACAGTACGAGACAAGAGGGTTAAAGGGGAGTTAATCACGCTGCTACTACAGTACGAGACAAGAGGGTTAAAGGGGAGTTAATCACGCTGCTACTACAGTACGAGACAAGAGGGTTAAAGGGGAGTTAATCACGCTGCTACTACAGTACGAGACAAGAGGGTTAAAGGGGAGTTAATCACGCTGCTACTACAGTACGAGACAAGAGTGTTAAAGGGGAGTTAATCACGCTGCTACTACAGTACGAGACAAGAGGGTTAAAGGGGAGTTAATCACGCTGCTACTACAGTACGAGACAAGAGGGTTAAAGGGGAGTTAATCACGCTGCTACTACAGTACGAGACAAGAGTGTTAAAGGGGAGTTAATCACGCTGCTACTACAGTACGAGACAAGAGGGTTAAAGGGGAGTTAATCACGCTGCTACTACAGTACGAGACAAGAGGGTTAAAGGGGAGTTAATCACGCTGCTACTACAGTACGAGACAAGAGTGTTAAAGGGGAGTTAATCACGCTGCTACTACAGTACGAGACAAGAGGGTTAAAGGGGAGTTAATCACGCTGCTACTACAGTACGAGACAAGAGGGTTAAAGGGGAGTTAATCACGCTGCTACTACAGTACGAGACAAGAGTGTTAAAGGGGAGTTAATCACGCTGCTACTACAGTACGAGACAAGAGGGTTAAAGGGGAGTTAATCACGCTGCTACTACAGTACGAGACAAGAGGGTTAAAGGGGAGTTAATCACGCTGCTACTACAGTACGAGACAAGAGGGTTAAAGGGGAGTTAATCACGCTGCTACTACAGTACGAGACAAGAGGGTTAAAGGGGAGTTAATCACGCTGCTACTACAGTACGAGACAAGAGGGTTAAAGGGGAGTTAATCACGCTGCTACTACAGTACGAGACAAGAGTGTTAAAGGGGAGTTAATCACGCTGCTACTACAGTACGAGACAAGAGGGTTAAAGGGGAGTTAATCACGCTGCTACTACAGTACGAGACAAGAGGGTTAAAGGGGAGTTAATCACGCTGCTACTACAGAACGAGACAAGAGGGTTAAAGGGGAGTTAATCACGCTGCTACTACAGTACGAGACAAGAGGGTTAAAGGGGAGTTAATCACGCTGCTACTACAGTACGAGACAAGAGGGTTAAAGGGGAGTTAATCACGCTGCTACTACAGTACGAGACAAGAGGGTTAAAGGGGAGTTAATCACGCTGCTACTACAGTACGAGACAAGAGGGTTAAAGGGGAGTTAATCACGCTGCTACTACAGTACGAGACAAGAGGGTTAAAGGGGAGTTAATCACGCTGCTACTACAGTACGAGACAAGAGGGTTAAAGGGGAGTTAATCACGCTGCTACTACAGTACGAGACAAGAGGGTTAAAGGGGAGTTAATCACGCTGCTACTACAGTACGAGACAAGAGGGTTAAAGGGGAGTTAATCACGCTGCTACTACAGTACGAGACAAGAGGGTTAAAGGGGAGTTAATCACGCTGCTACTACAGTACGAGACAAGAGGGTTAAAGGGGAGTTAATCACGCTGCTACTACAGTACGAGACAAGAGGGTTAAAGGGGAGTTAATCACGCTGCTACTACAGTACGAGACAAGAGGGTTAAAGGGGAGTTAATCACGCTGCTACTACAGTACGAGACAAGAGGGTTAAAGGGGAGTTAATCACGCTGCTACTACAGTACGAGACAAGAGTGTTAAAGGGGAGTTAATCACGCTGCTACTACAGTACGAGACAAGAGGGTTAAAGGGGAGTTAATCACGCTGCTACTACAGTACGAGACAAGAGGGTTAAAGGGGAGTTAATCACGCTGCTACTACAGTACGAGACAAGAGGGTTAAAGGGGAGTTAATCACGCTGCTACTACAGTACGAGACAAGAGGGTTAAAGGGGAGTTAATCACGCTGCTACTACAGTACGAGACAAGAGGGTTAAAGGGGAGTTAATCACGCTGCTACTACAGTACGAGACAAGAGGGTTAAAGGGGAGTTAATCACGCTGCTACTACAGTACGAGACAAGAGGGTTAAAGGGGAGTTAATCACGCTGCTACTACAGTACGAGACAAGAGGGTTAAAGGGGAGTTAATCACGCTGCTACTACAGTACGAGACAAGAGGATTAAAGGGGAGTTAATCACGCTGCTACTACAGTACGAGACAAGAGGGTTAAAGGGGAGTTAATCACGCTGCTACTACAGTACGAGACAAGAGGGTTAAAGGGGAGTTAATCACGCTGCTACTACAGTACGAGACAAGAGGGTTAAAGGGGAGTTAATCACGCTGCTACTACAGAACGAGACAAGAGGGTTAAAGGGGAGTTAATCACGCTGCTACTACAGTACGAGACAAGAGGGTTAAAGGGGAGTTAATCACGCTGCTACTACAGTACGAGACAAGAGTGTTAAAGGGGAGTTAATCACGCTGCTACTACAGTACGAGACAAGAGGGTTAAAGGGGAGTTAATCACGCTGCTACTACAGTACGAGACAAGAGGGTTAAAGGGGAGTTAATCACGCTGCTACTGCAGTACGAGACAAGAGGGTTAAAGGGGAGTTAATCACGCTGCTACTACAGTACGAGACAAGAGGGTTAAAGGGGAGTTAATCACGCTGCTACTACAGTACGAGACAAGAGGGTTAAAGGGGAGTTAATCACGCTGCTACTACAGTACGAGACAAGAGGGTTAAAGGGGAGTTAATCACGCTGCTACTACAGTACGAGACAAGAGGGTTAAAGGGGAGTTAATCACGCTGCTACTACAGAACATCACTACATCCTCCTGGATAGTCTTCATCATCCTTAGAAACAACCAACGGAGGCTGGTGGGCGGTAATCTGGGAGGACAGGCTCATTGTAACGTGTAATCTGGGAGGACAGGCTCATTGTAACGTGTAATCTGGGAGGACAGGCTCATTGTAACGTGTAATCTGGGAGGACAGGCTCATTGTAACGTGTAATCTGGGAGGACAGGCTCATTGTAACGTGTAATCTGGGAGGACAGGCTCATTGTAACGTGTAATCTGGGAGGACAGGCTCATTGTAACGTGTAATCTGGGAGGACAGGCTCATTGTAACGTGTAATCTGGGAGGACAGGCTCATTGTAACGTGTAATCTGGGAGGACAGGCTCATTGTAACGTGTAATCTGGGAGGACAGGCTCATTGTAACGTGTAATCTGGGAGGACAGGCTCATTGTAACGTGTAATCTGGGAGGACAGGCTCATTGTAACGTGTAATCTGGGAGGACAGGCTCATTGTAACATGTAATCTGGGAGGACAGGCTCATTGTAACGTGTGATCTGGGAGGACAGGCTCATTGTAACGTGTAATCTGGGAGGACAGGCTCATCGTAACGTGTGATCTGGGAGGACAGGCTCATTGTAACGTTTAATCTGGGAGGACAGGCTCATTGTAACGTGTAATCCGGGAGGACAGGCTCATTGTAACGTTTAATCTGGGAGGACAGGCTCATTGTAACGTGTAATCTGGGAGGACAGGCTCATTGTAACATGTAATCTGGGAGGACAGGCTCATTGTAACGTTTAATCTGGGAGGACAGGCTCATTGTAACGTGTAATCTGAGAGGAGAGGCTCATTGTACCGTGTGATCTGGGAGGACAAGCTCATTGTAACGTGTAATCTGGGAGGACAGGCTCATTGTAACGTGTAATCTGGGAGGACAGGCTCATTGTAACGTTTAACCTGGGAGGACAGGCTCATTGTAACGTGTAATCTGGGAGGACAGGCTCATTGTAACGTGTAATCTGGGAGGACAGGCTCATTGTAACGTTTAATCTGGGAGGACAGGCTCATTGTAACGTGTAATCTGGGAGGACAGGCTCATTGTAACGTGTAATCTGGGAGGACAGGCTCATTGTAACGTTTAATCTGGGAGGACAGGCTCATTGTAACGTGTAATCTGAGAGGACAGGCTCATTGTAACGTGTAATCTGGGAGGACAGGCTCATTGTATCGTGTAATCTGGGAGGATAGGCTCATTGTAACGTGTAATCTGAGAGGAGAGGCTCATTGTAACGTGTAATCTGGGAGGATAGGCTCATTGTAACGTGTAATCTGGGAGGATAGGCTCATTGTAACGTGTAATCTGGGAGGATAGGCTCATTGTATCGTGTAATCTGGGAGGACAGGCTCATTGTAACGTGTAATCTGGGAGGACAGGCTCATTGTATCGTGTAATCTGGGAGGATAGGCTCATTGTAACGTGTAATCTGAGAGGAGAGGCTCATTGTAACGTGTAATCTGGGAGGATAGGCTCATTGTAACGTGTAATCTGGGAGGATAGGCTCATTGTAACGTGTAATCTGGGAGGATAGGCTCATTGTATCGTGTAATCTGGGAGGACAGGCTCATTGTATCGTGTAATCTGGGAGGACAGGCTCATTGTAACGTGTAATCTGGGAGGACAGGCTCATTGTAACGTGTAATCTGGGAGGATAGGCTCATTGTAACGTGTAATCTGGGTGGATAGGCTCATTGTAACGTGTAATCTGGGAGGATAGGCTCATTGTAACGTGTAATCTGGGAGGATAGGCTCATTGTAACGTGTAATCTGGGAGGACAGGCTCATTGTAACGTGTAATCTGGGAGGACAGGCTCATTGTATCGTGTAATCTGGGAGGACAGGCTCATTGTATCGTGTAATCTGGGAGGACAGGCTCATTGTAACGTGTAATCTGGGAGGATAGGCTCATTGTAACGTGTAATCTGGGAGGATAGGCTCATTGTAACGTGTAATCTGGGAGGACAGGCTCATTGTAACGTGTAATCTGGGAGGACAGGCTCATTGTATCGTGTAATCTGGGAGGACAGGCTCATTGTATCGTGTAATCTGAGAGGAGAGGCTCATTGTAACGTGTAATCTGGGAGGACAGGCTCATTGTAACGTGTAATCTGAGAGGAGAGGCTCATTGTGTTTGACGTGTTTGATACTTTTCCGTTCTTTCCATTCCAGCAATGAGCACGTCCTCCTAAATGTTTGCCCACCAGCCTTCTCTGGAGACAACAATTTAATAATCTGCATAATCATCACCATCATCAATTGAATCCAGGTAAATCAATTCAAATATTTGTCTCATGAAGGGAACTTGTTATGAGCAGTAGTACCAGCTAGAGGAGTAGCCCAGGCCTGAACTAGAGGGATATAAACTGGAACAGCTAGAGGAGTAGCCCAGGCCTGAACTAGAGGGATATAAACTGGAACAACTAGAGGACTGGAGTAGCCCAGGCCTGAACTAGAGGGATATAAACTGGAACAGCTAGAGGAGTAGCCCAGGCCTGAACTAGAGGGATATAAACTGGAACAACTAGAGGACTGGAGTAGCCCAGGCCTGAACTAGAGGGATATAAACTGGAACAACTAGAGGACTGGAGTAGCCCAGGCCTGAACTAGAGGGATATAAACTGGAACAGCTAGAGGAGTAGCCCAGGCCTGAACTAGAGGGATATAAACTGGAACAACTAGAGGACTAGAGTAGCCCAGGCCTGAACTAGAGGGATATAAACTGGAACAACTAGAGGACTAGAGTAGCCCAGGCCTGAACTAGAGGGATATAAACTGGAACAGCTAGAGGACTAGAGTAGCCCAGGCCTGAACTAGAGGGATATAAACGGGAACAGCTAGAGGAGTAGCCCAGGCCTGAACTAGAGGGATATAAACTGGAACAACTAGAGGACTAGAGTAGCCCAGGCCTGAACTAGAGGGATATAAACTGGAACAGCTAGAGGACTGGAGTAGCCCAGGCCTGAACTAGAGGGATATAAACTGGAACAACTAGAGGACTGGAGTAGCCCAGGACTGAACTAGAGGGATATAAACTGGAACAGCTAGAGGACTGGAATAGCCCAGGACTGAACTAGAGGGATATAAACTGGAACAACTAGAGGACTGGAGTAGCCCAGGCCTGAACTAGAGGGATATAAACTGGAACAACTAGAGGACTGGAGTAGCCCAGGCCTGAACTAGAGGGATATAAACTGGAACAACTAGAGGACTGGAGTAGCCCAGGCCTGAACTAGAGGGATATAAACTGGAACAGCTAGAGGACATACATTTGGACTAATGCTGCATTCAAGACCACTGGGAACTCTGGGGGGAAAAACAAGTTCCGACTTGGAAAAATCTTTCTGAACGATCATCTTAGAGCTCCGACTTTCCAACCTGAAGGTCACTGACATCATCATGATTTGACCTTGTTTCTGAGAGATCCCAGTGAGGTCATGATTTGACCTTGTTTCTGAGAGATCCCAGTGGAGGTCATGATTTGACCTTGTTTCTGAGAGATCCCAGTGGAGGTCATGATTTGACCTTGTTTCTGAGAGATCCCAGGTGTCTTGAAAGCACCAATGGAGATAAAACATGTATGAATGCGAGAAGGATTCTTACCCTCCACTTGGCCTTAGCAAAGTTCTTCTCAAACTGGGCACACACTCCATCCTTCAGGTTCTTCTCCGAGGCCCCGTTACCAGCAATCCTGACAGAACCATAAACATGTTCATGACAACATTGAGTTAGCCTGTAGGTGGGAAGCTAGAGGACTTATGTTCTCATGACGAGACTCTGTTTACTAAATAGTGTGTGTGTGTGTGTCTGTGTTAGTGTATCTGTGTGTGTGTGTGTTAGTGTGTGTGTGTGTGTGTGTGTGTGTGTGTGTGTGTGTGTGTGTGTGTGTGTCTCTGTTAGTGTGTGTCTCTGTTAGTGTGTGTGTCTGTGTGTGTGTGTCTGTGTTAGTGGAGGGTAATGTAGTGCACTACATTACCCCCTCTAGTGGACCTGCACTGCATTACCCCCTCTTGTGGACCTGCACTACATTACCCCCTGTAGTGGACCTGCACTACATTACCCCCTGTAGTGGACCTGCACTACATTACCCCCTGTAGTGGACCTGCACTACATTACCCCCTGTAGTGGACCTGCACTACATTACCCCCTGTAGTGGACCTGTACTACATTACCCCCTGTAGTGGGTAAGCACTAAATAAACTTCAGTTAGTGCTAAATACGGCTGCTAGAATCCTGACTAGAACCAAGAAATTTGATCATATTACTCCAGTGCTAGCTTCCCTACACTGGCTTCCTGTTAAGGCAAGGGCTGATTTCAAGGTTTTACTGTTAACCTATAAAGCGTTACATGGGCTTGCTCCTACCTATCTTTCCGAGTTGGTCCTGCCGTACATACCAATACGTACGCTACGGTCACAAGACGCAGGCCTCCTAATTGTCCCTAGAATTTCTAAGCAAACAGCGGGAGGCAGGGCTTTCTCCTATAGATCTCCATTTTTATGGAACAGTCTGCCTACCCATGTGAGAGACGCAGACTCGGTCTCAACCTTTAAGTCTTTACTGAAGACTTATCTCTTCAGTAGGTCATATGATTGAGTGTAGTCTGGCCCAGGAGTGTGAAGGTGAACGGAAAGGCTCTGGAGCAACGAACCGCCCTTGCTGTCTCTGCCAGGCCGGTTCCCCTCTCTCCACTGGGATTCTCTGCCTCTAACCCTATTACAGGGGCTGAGTCACTGGCTTACTGGTGCTCTTTCATGCCGTCCCTAGGAGGGGTGCGTCACTTGAGTGGGTTGAGTTACTGACGTGATCTTCCTGTCTGGGTTGGCGCCCCCCCTTGGTTTGTGCTGTGGTGGAGACCTTTGTGGGCTATACTCGGCCTTGTCTCAGGATTGTAAGTTGGTGGTTGAAGATATCCCTCTAGTGGTGCGGGGGCTGTGCTTTGGCAAAGTGGGTGGGGTTATATCCTTCCTGTTTGGCCCTGTCCGGGGGTTTCTTCGGATGGGGCCACAGTGTCTCCTGACCGCTCCTGTCTCAGCCTCCAGTATTTATGCTGCAGTAGTTTATGTGTCGGGGGGCTAGGGTCAGTTGGTTATACCTGGAGTACTTCTCCTGTCTTATCCAGTGTCCTGTGTGAATTTAAGTATGCTCTCTCTAATTCTCTCGTTCTCTCTTTCTCTCTGAGAACCTGAGCCCTAGGACCATACGTCAGGACTACCGGGCATGATGACTCCTTGCTGTCCCCAGTCCGCCTGGCCTTGCTGCTATTCCAGTTTCAACTGTTCTGCCTGCGGTTACGGAACCCCTACCTGTCCCAGACCTGCTGTTTTCAACTCTTAATGATCGGCTATGAAAAGCCAACTGAGATTTATTCCTGATTATTATTTGACCATGCTTGTCATTTATGAACATTTTGAAAATCTTGGCTCTCTCTAATTTTCTCCCTTTCTCTTTCTTTCTCTCGGAGGACCTGAGCCCTAGGACCATACGTCGGGACTACCGGCCGTGGTGACTCCTTGCTGTCCCCAGTCCGCCTGGCCTTGCTGCTATTCCAGTTTCAACTGTTCTGCCTGCGGTTATGGAACCCCTACCTGTCCCAGACCTGCTGTTTTCAACTCTTAATGATCGGCTATGAAAAGCCAACTGAGATTTATTCCTGATTATTATTTGACCATGCTTGTCATTTATGAACATTTTGAAAATCTTGGCTCTCTCTAATTTTCTCCTTCTCTCTTTCTTTCTCTCGGAGGACCTGGGCCCTAGGACCATGCGTTGGGACTGCCGGCCGTGGTGACTCCTTGCTGTCCCCAGTCCGCCTGGCCTTGCTGCTATTCCAGTTTCAGCTGTTCTGCCTGCGGTTATGGAACCACCACCTGTCCCAGACCTGTTGTTTTTCAACTCTTAATGATCGGCTATGAAAAGCCAACTGAAAATTATTCATGATTATTATTTGACCATGCTTGTCACTTATGAACATTTTTGAACATCTTGGCATAGTTCTGTTATAATCTCCACCCGGCACAGCCAGAAGAGGACTGGCCACCCCTCATAGCCTGGTTCCTCTCTAGGTTTCTTCCTAGGTTTTGGCCTTTCTAGGGAGTTTTTCCTAGCCACCGTGCTTCTACACCTGCATTACTAGCTGTTTGGGGTTTTAGGCTGGGTTTCTGTACAGCACTTCGAGATATTAGCTGATGTACGAAGGGCTATATAAAATAAAATTGATTGATTGATTGATAGTGGACCTGTACTACATTTAACATTTTGGTAATTTATCACAGGGGGTAATTTATGTGTGTGTGTGTCTGTGTTAGTGTGTGTGTGTTACTGTGTGTGTGTGTGTGTGTGTGTGTGTGTGTGTGTGTGTGTGTGTGTGTGTGTGTGTGTGTGTGTGTGTGTGTGTGTGTGTGTGTGTGTGTGTGTGTGTATGTGTGTGTGTGTGTGTGTGTGTGTGTGTCTGTTAGTGTGTGTGTGTGTGTGTGTCTTTGTTAGTGTGTGTGTCTGTGTGTGTGTCTGTGTCTGTGTGTGTGTGTGTGTGTGTGTGTGTGTGTGTGTGTGTGTGTGTGTGTGTGTGTGTGTGTGTGTGTGTCTGTGTCTGTGTCTGTGTTAGTGTGTGTGTGTGTGTGTGTGTGTGTGTCTGTGTCTGTGTCTGTGTCTGTGTTAGTGTGTGTTAGTGTGTGTGTGTCTGTGTGTGTGTGTCTCTGTTAGTGTGTGTGCCTGTGTGTGTGTGTCTCTGTTAGTGTGTGTGTGTGTGTGTGTGTGTGTGTGTGTGTGTGTGTGTGTGTGTGTGTGTGTGTGTGTGTGTGTGTGTGTGTGTGTGTGTGTGTGTGTGTGTGTGTGTGTGTGTGCGCTCACCACTTGTGTAAGAGAGCATCTGCAGCTGTGATTCTCAGCATCTGGTCCACCTCCATCAGCCTACACACTAACTCCTTAGCTGAGAAGGGGGGGGAGAGGGAGAGGGGGCAGGAGGGAGAGCAGAAGGGAGAGAGAGGATGTGCAGTACAGTAAGTCATTGTTATGTACCTGCACTACATTACCCCCTCCAGTGGACCTGCACTACATTACCCCCTCTAGTGGACCTGCACTACATTACCCCCTCTAGTGGACCTGCACTACATTACCCCCTCTAGTGGACCTGCACCAGTTTACCCCCTCCAGTGTACATGCACTACATTACCCCCTCTAGTGTACCTGCACTACATTACCCCCTCCAGTGTACCTGCACCAGTTTACCCCCTCCAGTGTACATGCACTACATTACCCCCTGCACTACATTACCCCCTGTAGTGGACCTGCACTACATTACTCCCTCTAGTGGACCTGCACTACATTACCCCCTCTAGTGGACCTGCACTACATTACCCCCTCCAGTGTACATGCACTACATTACCCCCTCTAGTGTACCTGCACTACATTACCCCCTCTAGTGGACCTGCACTACATTACCCCCTCTAGTGGACCGGCACTACATTACCCCCTCTAGTGGACCTGCACTACATTACCCCCTGTAGTGGACATGCACTACATGACCCCCTCCAGTGGACCTGCACTACATTACTCCCTCTAGTGGACCTGCACTACATTACCCCCTCTAGTGGACCTGCACTACATTATCCCCTCTAGTGGACCTGCACTACATTACCCCCTCTAGTGGACCTGCACTACATTACTCCCTCTAGTGGACCTGCACTACATTACTCCCTCTAGTGGACCTGCACTACATTACCCCATCTAGTGGACCTGCACTACATTACCCCCTCCAGTGGACATGCACTACATTACCCCCTCCAGTGGACCTGCACTGCATTACCCCCTCTAGTGGACCTGCACTACATTACCCCCTCTAGTGGACCGGCACTACATTACCCCCTCCAGTGGACCTGCACTACATTACCCCCTCTAGTGGACCTGCACTACATTACCCCCTCTAGTGGACCTGCACTACATTACCCCCTCTAGTGGACCTTCACTGCATTACCCCCTCTTGTGGAACTGCACTACATTACCCCCTGTAGTGGACCTGCACTACATTACTCCCTCTAGTGGACCTGCACTACATTACCCCCTCCAGTGTACATGCACTACATTACCCCCTCTAGTGGACCTGCACTACATTACCCCCTCTAGTGGACCTGCACTACATTACCCCCTCTAGTGGACCTGCACTACATTACCAACTCCAGTGGACCTGCACTACATTACCCCCTCCAGTGGACCTGCACTACATTACCCCCTCTAGTGGACCTGCACTGCATTACCCCCTCTTGTGGACCTGCACTACATTACCCACTGTAGTGGACCTGCACTACATTACCCCCTGTAGTGGACCTGCACTACATTACTCCCTCTAGTGGACCTGCACTACATTACCCCCTCTAGTGGACCTGCACTACATGACCCCCTCCAGTGGACCTGCACTACATTACCCCCTCTAGTGGACCTGCACTACATTATCCCCTGTAGTGGACCTGCACTACATTACTCCCTCCAGTGGACCTGCACTACATTACCCCCTCCAGTGGACATGCACTACATTACCCCCTCTAGTGGACCTGCACTACATTACCACCTCTAGTGGACCTGCACTACATTACCCCCTCTAGTGGACCTGCACTGCATTACCCCCTCTTGTGGACCTGCACTACATTACCCCCTGTAGTGGACCTGCACTACATTACCCCCTGTAGTGGACCTGCACTACATTACTCCCTCTAGTGGACCTGCACTACATTACCCCCTCTAGTGGACCTGCACTACATTACCCCCTCCAGTGTACATGCACTACATTACCCCCTGTAGTGGACCTGCACTACATTTAACATTTTGGTAATTTATCACAGGGGTTTCCAACCCTGGTCCTCCAGTACCACCAACATCCCAACCCTGGTCCTCCAGTACCCCCAACAGCCCAACCCTGGTCCTCCAGTACCACCAACAGCCCAACCCTGGTCCTCCAGTACCCCCAACAGCTCAACGCTGGTCCTCCAGTACCACCAACAGCCCAACCCTGGTCCTCCAGTACCCCCAACAGCTCAACCCTGGTCCTCCAGTACCACCAACAGAGTTTCCCAACTCTGGAGGACCAGAGTTGGGAAACACTGATTTAGCAGACACTCGTCTCATCCAGAGCGACTAATCACGGAACAGGCAGCTATCACGGGCAGCTATCAGGGACATCGGTGTTAGTGCAATAAAGACAGGTACCACAGTAAGATGTATAGTTTATTTCTTCAAAGTTGTGTACCTGGAACAGAGATGTCGTCCCAGTAAGGAGCGTCAAACTCAAACTCCCCGGCTACGATACGACAGAAGATGATCCGGTTGTGAAGGTCTGTGTTTTCTTCTTCTGTCTCGTCGTAGAACGGAGGATTCCCCGACAGCCTGAGAGAGGGAGGGATGGAGAGAGAGATTGAGAACGGAGACAAAACATGAAGTAAACAGATCATTTCCATCAGACAGCTGCAGAAGTCATTCTCAAACCGATTTATTTACCAATAATGATGAGTTACTACTGGGGACAGGACTAGTCATTATGAGTTACTACTGGGGACAGGACTAGTCATTATGAGGTACTACTGGGGACAGGACTAGTCATTATGAGTTACTACTGGGGACAGGACTAGTCATTATGAGTTACTACTGGGGACAGGACTAGTCATTATGAGTTACTACTGGGGACAGGACTAGTCATTATGATGAGTTACTACTGGGGACAGGACTAGTCATTATGAGTTACTACTGGGGACAGGACTAGTCATTATGAGTTACTACTGGGGACAGGACTAGTCATTATGAGTTACTACTGGGGACAGGACTAGTCATTATGAGTTACTACTGGGGACAGGACTAGTCATTATGAGTTATTACTGGGGACAGGACTAGTCATTATGAGTTACTACTGGGGACAGGACTAGTCATTATGAGTTACTACTGGGGACAGGACTAGTCATTATGATGAGTTACTACTGGGGACAGGACTAGTCATTATGAGTTACTACTGGGGACAGGACTAGTCATTATGATGAGTTACTACTGGGGACAGGACTAGTCATTATGAGTTACTACTGGGGACAGGACTAGTCATTATGAGTTACTACTGGGGACAGGACTAGTCATTATGAGTTACTACTGGGGACAGGACTAGTCATTATGATGAGTTACTACTGGGGACAGGACTAGTCATTATGAGTTACTACTGGGGACAGGACTAGTCATTATGAGTTACTACTGGGGACAGGACTAGTCATTATGAGTTACTACTGGGGACAGGACTAGTCATTATGATGAGTTACTACTGGGGACAGGACTAGTCATTATGATGAGTTACTACTGGGGACAGGACTAGTCATTATGAGTTACTACTGGGGACAGGACTAGTCATTATGATGAGTTACTACTGGGGACAGGACTAGTCATTATGATGAGTTACTACTGGGGACAGGACTAGTCATTATGATGAGTTACTACTGGGGACAGGACTAGTCATTATCAGTTACTACTGGGGACAGGACTAGTCATTATGATGAGTTACTACTGGGGACAGGACTAGTCATTATGAGTTACTACTGGGGACAGGACTAGTCATTATGAGTTACTACTGGGGACAGGACTAGTCATTATGAGTTACTACTGGGGACAGGACTAGTCATTATGAGTTACTACTGGGGACAGGACTAGTCATTATGATGAGTTACTACTGGGGACAGGACTAGTCATTATGATGAGTTACTACTGGGGACAGGACTAGTCATTATGATGAGTTACTACTGGGGACAGGACTAGTCATTATGAGTTACTACTGGGGACAGGACTAGTCATTATGAGTTACTACTGTGGACAGGACTAGTCATTATGAGTTACTACTGGGGACAGGACTAGTCATTATGAGTTACTACTGGGGACAGGACTAGTCATTATGAGTTACTACTGGGGACAGGACTAGTCATTATGAGTTACTACTGGGGACAGGACTAGTCATTATGAGTTACTACTGGGGACAGGACTAGTCATTATGAGTTACTACTGGGGACAGGACTAGTCATTATGAGTTACTACTGGTGACAGGACTAGTCATTATGAGTTACTACTGGGGACAGGACTAGTCATTATGAGTTACTACTGGGGACAGGACTAGTCATTATGAGTTACTACTGGGGACAGGACTAGTCATTATGAGTTACTACTGGGGACAGGACTAGTCATTATGATGAGTTACTACTGGGGACAGGACTAGTCATTATGAGTTACTACTGGGGACAGGACTAGTCATTATGAGTTACTACTGGGGACAGGATGAGATCCTTCTTTTTACATTTTTTGTATTTTTATTCCTTTCAAGAAGAGAGCGATACAAAAACTCAAAAAAACAAACGTCCATTTTTCAGGACCCTGTCTTTCAAAGATAATTCGTAAAAATCCAAGTAACTTTACAGATCTTCATTGTAAAGGGTTTAAACACTGTTTCCCATGCTTGTTCAATGAACCATAAACAACTAATGAACATGCACCTCTGGAACAGTCGTTAACTTCTCATAGCTGCAATCCCGTTAACGGGATCGATATGACAACAGCCAGTGAAAGTGCAGGGCGCCAAATTCAAAACAGAAATCTCATAATTAAAATTCCTCAGAAATACAAGTATTTTACACCATTTTAAAGATAAACTTGTTGTTAATCCCACCACAGTGTCCGATTTCAAAAAGGCTTTACGACGAAAGCACACCAAACGATTATGTTAGATCAGAGCCAAGTCACAGAAAAACACAGCCATTTTTCCAGCCAAAGAGAGGAGTCACAAAAAGCAGAAATAGAGATAAAATGAATCACTAACCTTTGATGATCGTCATCAGATGACACTCATAGGACTTCATGTTACACAATACATGTATGTTTTGTTCGATAAAGTTCATATTTATATCCAAAAATCACAGTTTACATTGGCGCGTTATGTTCAGTAATGTTTTGTCTCCAAAACATCCGGTGATTTTGCAGAAAGCCACATCAATTTACAGAAATACTCATAATAAACATTGATAAAAGATACAAGTATTATACATGGAACTTTAGATAAACGTCTCCTTAATGCAACCGCTGTGTCAGATTTTAAAAAAAACTTTACGGAAAAAGCACACCATGCAATAATCTGAGTACAGCGCTCAGACACAAAACCAAGCCATACAGATATCCGCCATGTTGTGTAGTCAGTAAAAGTCTGAAATAGCATTATAAATATTCACTTACCTTTGATGATCTTCATCAGAATGCACTCCCAGGAATCCCAGTTCCACAATAAATGTTTGTTTTGTTCGATAAAGTCCATCATTTATGTCCAAATAACTCCTTTTTGTTCGCGCCTTGAGTTCACAAATCCAAATTCATGACGCGCAGGTTGTCGTGGATAATCGTCTCAGAAATATAACACTCTTACAAGAACTTGTAAATTCAATATAGGCTTTTAATATAAAATATCACAAGCCGTGTCAGTCCGTGGAAAGACCAACTTTCATAAGCACTGGCTCTGTTCTTATACACACATATAAAAAGGAGTCCATCCCATATGCACATTAAGTTACTTCTCATACGTCATATGTTACCATTGTTTTTCATTTTCAGGCTTCCTGCTTGTTCATGCCCAATAACGCCTGTATCCGCTCTTGATTAGATTACAATGGTGCCATGACCTTCTCAGTGTCCTAATATAAATATGTATTATGCCTATAGTCCATCTGTTGGTCATTTGGCTGGCCCCCTCCTTTGTATGTCCCTCTGACCTCGGTTTTTCCAGCTCTTCTATGTACTTATGGCCTTGCTTTATTTTCCTGTCCTCTACAATAGACAATGTACTTTAAGTTTACCCTAAGCCTTTATGCTTATAATGGCTTTGGCCATTATGTCTGTTATGTCTTAGTTTCCTGTTTTTACCAGCCTGTATCCATTCACTCATGTCTGCTAATCTTTGGTTTCCTGTTTTTACCAGAATGTCAAATGCACTCACGTGTTGCCTTCTCCTCCTTTATTCTAATGTACACTTCTATGTCTGTCCCTAAATATATCATTCACTCCCATAAGGTCAGACGAAAAGTCAAACAATTCCCTTACAGTTCGTAGAAACATGTCAAACGATGTATAGAATCAATCTTAAACCTTTTCTCAATAGGGGGTGCTGTTTTCACTTTGTAAAAATTTCGTTCCCCAATTAAACTGCCTCGTACTCAATTCTTGCTCGTACAATATGCATATTATTATTACTATTGGATAGAAAACACTCTCTAGTTTCTAAAACCGTTTGAATTATATCTGTGAGTAAAACAGAACTCAAGTTGGAGCAAGCTTCCTGTCAGGAAGTGAGAAATCTGAAATCAGGCAATCTGTTCTAGGGTCAGTTTATTAATTTGTATGTATTCTATTGGTCGACATGCACTGCATACGCCCTTCCCCTGGATGTCAGCAAGCAGTGAGAATTGGAATGGTGTTGCTAGGCAGATCTGAGGCCATATAAAGGGTTTTGGAACGTGGGGTGCATTCTTTTCAACTTTCGCCATGACGCAAGACAGACCTCAGGAATGCATTCTGAAAAGCTCTCGTTATAGGAGTTAGATATATCCGGCTCTGATTTTATTCGATATAGGTGTTAAAGACATCATAATGTTGTTATTTTAAACCGAGTTATATCAGTTTATATCAGTATATTGCGATTTTCGGATATTTCTTTGTGCTGCGTTATAGTGAGTTGGGCACGTCTTTGCCACATGGCTAATGTTTACTGCTAATTCCAAAGTTGAAGGCGACAATCTACAACCGAGCAACGATTCTTCTGGACAAAGGACAACTTGCCCAAGATTCTGATGGAAGCTCATCAAAAAGTAATAACTATTTATGATGTTAATTCGTTGTTCTGTTGAAAAATGTGAAACTACTATTCCGCCATTAATTTCGGTGCGGTCTTGCTTTAACGCACGCTGTATGTCGTAGTAACGTTAATTTTAAAAATCTAACACAGCGGTTGCATTAAGAACTAATGTATCTTTCATTTGCTGTCCAACCTGTATTTTTTAGTCAAGTTTATGATTAGTTACTGATTAGATTAGGTGCCTCTCCCAAGATTTCTCCCGACATTTTGTTTGCATTTTGGCTACTATTCATATTGTATAACCACGATTTGTGCCGCTAAATATGCACATTTTCGAAACAAACTCTATATGTATTGTGTAATATGATGTTATAGGACTGTCATCTGAAGAAGTTTGAGAAGGTTAGTGAAAAAATTTATATCTTTTGCTGGTTTATTCGTTATCGCTATTGTTGGCTTGAATCAATGCTGTTGTGTGGTTGGCTATTGTAGTAAGTTAATATAATGCTATATTGTGTTTTCGCTGTAAAACACTTAAAAAATCTGAAATATTGTCTGGATTCACAAGATCTTTGTCTTTCATTTGCTGTACGCTGTGTATTTTTCATAAATGTTTTATGATGAGTATTTAGGTAATTCACGTTGGTCTCTGTAGTTATTCTAGTTGCTTTGGTGAGAGTTGTGATGGTGGCTGCAATGTAAAACTATGATTTATACCTGAAATATGCACATTTTTCTAACAAAACATATGCTATACAAGAAATATGTTATCAGACTGTCATCTGATGAAGTTGTTTCTTGGTTAGTGACTATTTATATCTTTATTTGGTCGAATTTGTGATAGCTACCTATGCAGGAAAAAAATGGTGGAAGAAAAAGTTGTGTCTTTTGCTATCGTGGTTAGCTAATAGAAATACATATTGTGTCTTCCCTGTAAAACATTTTAAAAATCAGAAATGATGGCTGGATTCACAAGATGTGTATCTTTCATCTGGTGTCTTGGACTTGTGATTTAATGATATTTAGATGCTAGTATTTACTTGTTGCGCTATGCTAGGCTATGCTAGTCAGCTTTTTTACTGATGAGGGTGCTCCCGGATCCGGGATTGTGTGCAAGTAGAAGTTAAGGATGTTTTTAACAAATCTTCAATAATGTTTCAACCGGAGAATTCCTTTGTCTTCAGAAATGCAATGGAAAGCAGGTCGCTCTCACGTGACCGCGCATGTTCAGCTCGTGCCAGACACCTGACTCAAAGAGCTCTCCGTCCCTCATTCTTCACAGTAGAAGCATCAAACAAGGCTCTAAAGACTGTTGACATCTAGTGGAAGCCTTAGGAAGTGCAATATGACTAATATCCCACTGTATATTGGATAGGCAAACCTACAAACCTCAGATTTCCCACTTCCTGGTTGGATTTTTTCTCAGGTTTTGCCTGCCATATGAGTTCTGTTATACTCACAAACATCATTCAAACAGTTTTAGAAACTTCAGAGTGTTTTCCATACTAATAATATGCATATCTTAGCTTCTGGGACTGAGTAGCAGGCAGTTTACTCTGGGCACCTTATTCATCCAAGCTACTCAATACTGCCCCCAGCCATAAGAAGTTTAAAACACTAACAGCTTACAGACGGTAGGCAATTAAGGTCACAGTTATGAAAACTTAGGACACTAAAGAGGCCTTTCTACTGACTCTGAAAAACACCAAAAGAAAGATGCCCAGGGTCCCTGCTTATCTGCGTGAACGTGCCTTAGGCATGCTGCAAGGAGGCATGAGGACTGCAGATGTGGCCAGAACAATAAATTGCAATGTCCGTACTGTGAGACGCCTAAGACAGTGCTACAGGGAGACAGGACGGACAGCTGATCGTCCTCGCAGTGGCAAACCATGTGTAACAACACCTGCACAGGATCGGTACATCCAAACATCACACCTACGGGACAGGTACAGGATGGCAACAACAACTGCCCGAGTTACACCAGGAACGCACAATCCCTCCGTCAGTGCTCAGACTGTCCGCAATAGGCTGAGAGAGGCTGGACCGAGGGCTTGTAGGCCTGTTGTAAGGCAGGTCCTCACCAGACATCACCGGCAACACCGTCGCCTATGGGCACAAACCCACCATCGCTGGACCAGACAGGACTGGCAAAAAGTGCTCTTCACTGACGAGTCACGTTTTTTTCCTCACCAGGGGTGATGGTCGGATTCGCGTTTATCATCGAAGGAATGAGCATTACACCGAGGCCTGTACTCTGGAGCGGGATCGTTTTGGAGGTGGAGGGTCCGTCATGGTCTGGGGCAGTGTGTCACAGCATCATCGGACTGAGCTTGTTGTCATTGCAGGCAATCTCAACGCTGTGCGTTACAGGGAAGACATCCTCCTCCCTCATGTGGTACCCTTCCTGCAGGCTCATCCTGACATGACCCACCAGCATGTGTGATTTCCTGCAGGAATGTCAGTGTTCTGCCATGGCCAGAGAAGAGCCCGGATCTCAATCTCATTGAGCACGTCTGGGACCTGTTGGATCGGAGGGTGAGGGCTAGGGCCATTCCCCCCAGAAATGTCTGGGAACTTGCAGGTGCCTTGGTGGAAGAGTGGGGTAACATCTCACAGCAAGAACTGGCAAATCTGGTGCAGTCCATGAGGAGGAGATGCACTGCAGTACTTAATGCAGCTGGTGGCCACACCAGATGCTGACTGTTACTTTTGATTTTGACACCCCCCCCTCCCCCCTTTGTTCAGGGACACATTACTCAATTTCTGTTAGTCACATGTCTGTGGAACTTGTTCAGTTTATGTCACAGTTGTTGAATCTTATGTTCATACAAATATTTACACATGTTAAGTTTGCTGAAAGGAAACGCAGTTGGCAGTGAGAGGACATTTCTTTTTTTGCTGAGTTTATATGAGTACTGAATTGCATGGCCTCTAAAGGCACGTTTAAAAGTGTCCCATACAATAAGAGGATCTGCTGTACCTATGTTATGTCTGAAAAAAGTCAGTTATAAATGATTCTGTCCTAGTTCTAAACAATTTATCATCTAGTAGGCTTTGATTAAATTTCCAATATCCTCGCCCACGTGGAAATTCTGTAAGAGTTATTATTATTTATATATATATATGCCAATTATGTGATGATCCGACCGCATTCTGTCCCCTATCAACACTTTTTAAACTTTTGGTGCCAGCGAGAATGACATAAGAAAGTAATCAAGACGACTAGCTTGATTAAACCTCCTCCATGTATATCTCACTAGGTCAGGATATTAAACCTCCTCCATGTATATCTCACTAGGTCAGGATATTAAACCTCCTCCATGTATATCTCACTAGGTCAGGATATTAAACCTCCATGTATATCTCACTAGGTCAGGATATTAAACCTCCTCCATGTATATCTCACTAGGTCAGGATATTAAACCTCCTCCATGTATATCTCACTTGGTCAGGATATTAAACCTCCTCCATGTATATCTCACTAGGTCAGGATATTAAACCTCCATGTATATCTCACTAGGTCAGGATATTAAACCTCCTCCATGTATATCTCACTAGGTCAGGATATTAAACCTCCTCCATGTATATCTCACTAGGTCAGGATATTAAACCTCCTCCATGTATATCTCACTAGGTCAGGATATTAAACCTCCTCCATGTATATCTCACTAGGTCAGGATATTAAACCTCCTCCATGTATATCTCACTAGGTCAGGGTATTAAACCTCCATGTATATCTCACTAGGTCAGGATATTAAACCTCCATGTATATCTCACTTGGTCAGGATATTAAACCTCCTCCATGTATATCTCACTAGGTCAGGATATTAAACCTCCATGTATATCTCACTAGGTCAGGATATTAAACCTCCTCCATGTATATCTCACTAGGTCAGGGTATTAAACCTCCATGTATATCTCACTAGGTCAGGATATTAAACCTCCATGTATATCTCACTTGGTCAGGATATTAAACCTCCTCCATGTATATCTCACTAGGTCAGGATATTAAACCTCCATGTATATCTCACTTGGTCAGGATATTAAACCTCCTCCATGTATATCTCACTAGGTCAGGATATTAAACCTCCTCCATGTATATCTCACTAGGTCAGGGTATTAAACCTCCATGTATATCTCACTAGGTCAGGATATTAAACCTCCTCTATGTATATCTTACTAGGTCAGGATATTAAACCTCCTCCATGTATATCTCACTAGGTCAGGTTATTACACCTCCTCCATGTATATCTCACTAGGTCAGGATATTAAACCTCCTCCATGTATATCTCACTAGGTCAGGATATTAAACCTCCTCCATGTATATCTCACTAGGTCAGGATATTAAACCTCCTCCATGTATATCTCACTAGGTCAGGATATTAAACCTCCATGTATATCTCACTAGGTCAGGATATTAAACCTCCATGTATATCTCACTAGGTCAGGATATTAAACCTCCATGTATATCTCACTAGGTCAGGATATTAAACCTCCTCCATGTATATCTCACTAGGTCAGGATATTAAACCTCCATGTATATCTCACTAGGTCAGGATATTAAACCTCCATGTATATCTCACTAGGTCAGGATATTAAACCTCCTCCATGTATATCTCACTAGGTCAGGATATTAAACCTCCTCCATGTATATCTCACTAGGTCAGGATATTAAACCTCCTCCATGTATATCTCACTAGGTCAGGATATTAAACCTCCTCCATGTATATCTCAATAGGTCAGGATATTAAACCTCCTCCATGTATATCTCACTAGGTCAGGATATTAAACCTCCTCCATGTATATCTCACTAGGTCAGGATATTAAACCTCCTCCATGTATATCTCACTAGGTCAAGATATTAAACCTCCTCCATGTATATCTCACTAGGTCAGGATATTAAACCTCCTCCATGTATATCTCACTAGGTCAGGATATTAAACCTCCTCCATGTATATCTCACTAGGTCAGGATATTAAACCTCCTCCATGTATATCTCACTAGGTCAGGATATTAAACCTCCTCCATGTATATCTCACTAGGTCAGGATATTAAACCTCCATGTATATCTCACTAGGTCAGGGTATTAAACCTCCTCCATGTATATCTCACGAGGTCAGGATATTAAACCTCCATGTATATCTCACTAGGTCAGGGTATTAAACCTCCTCCATGTATATCTCACTAGGTCAGGATATTAAACCTACTCCATGTATATCTCACTAGGTCAGGATATTAAACCTCCATGTATATCTCACTAGGTCAGGATATAAAACCTCCATGTATATCTCACTAGGTCAGGATATTAAACCTCCTCCATGTATATCTCACTAGGTCAGGATATTAAACCTCCTCCATGTATATCTCACTAGGTTAGGGTATTAAACCTCCTCCATGTATATCTCACTAGGTCAGGATATTAAACCTCCTCCATGTATATCTCACTAGGTCAGGATATTAAACCTCCTCCATGTATATCTCACTAGGTCAGGATATTAAACCTCCTCCATGTATATCTCACTAGGTTAGGGTATTAAACCTCCTCCATGTTTACCTCACTAGGTTCAGGATATTAAACCTCCTCCATGTATATCTCACTAGGTCAGGATATTAAACCTTCATGTATATCTCACTAGGTCAGGATATTATTCCTCCCCCATGTACATCTCACTAGGTCAGGGTATTAAACCTCCATGTATATCTCACTAGGTCAGGATATTATTCCTCCCCCATGTACATTTCACTAGGTCAGGGTATTAAACCTCCATGTATATCTCACTAGGTCAGGGTATTAAACCTCCTCCATGTATATCTCACTAGGTCAGGATATTAAACCTCCACCATGTATATCTCACTAGGTCAGGATATTAAACCTCCTCCATGTATATCTCACTAGGTCAGGATATTAAACCTCCTCCATGTATATCTCACTAGGTCAGGATATTAAACCTCCTCCATGTATATCTCACTAGGTCAGGATATTAAACCTCCATGTATATCTCACTAGGTCAGGATATAAAACCTCCATGTATATCTCACTAGGTCAGGATATTAAACCTCCATGTATATCTCACTAGGTCAGGATATAAAACCTCCATGTATATCTCACTAGGTCAGGATATTAAACCTCCTCCATGTATATCTCACTAGGTCAGGATATTAAACCTCCTCCATGTATTCTCACTAGGTTAGGGTATTAAACCTCCTCCATGTATATCTCACTAGGTCAGGATATTAAACCTCCTCCATGTATATCTCACTAGGTCAGGATATTAAACCTCCTCCATGTATATCTCACTAGGTCAGGATATTAAACCTCCTCCATGTATATCTCACTAGGTCAGGATATTAAACCTCCTCCATGTATATCTCACTAGGTTAGGGTATTAAACCTCCTCCATGTTTACCTCACTAGGTTCAGGATATTAAACCTCCTCCATGTATATCTCACTAGGTCAGGATATTAAACCTTCATGTATATCTCACTAGGTCAGGATATTATTCCTCCCCCATGTACATCTCACTAGGTCAGGGTATTAAACCTCCATGTATATCTCACTAGGTCAGGATATTATTCCTCCCCCATGTACATCTCACTAGGTCAGGGTATTAAACCTCCATGTATATCTCACTAGGTCAGGATATTAAACCTCCTCCATGTATATCTCACTAGGTCAGGATATTAAACCTCCACCATGTATATCTCACTAGGTCAGGATATTAAACCTCCTCCATGTATATCTCACTAGGTCAGGATTTTAAACCTCCTCCATGTATATCTCACTAGGTCAGGATATTAAACCTCCATGTATATCTCACTAGGTCAGGATATTAAACCTCCATGTATATCTCACTAGGTCAGGATATTAAACCTCCATGTATATCTCACTAGGTCAGGATATTAAACCTCCTCCATGTATATCTCACTAGATCAGGGTATTAAACCTCCTCCATGTATATCTCACTAGGTCAGGATATTAAACCTCCTCCATGTATATCTCACCTGGTCAGGATATTAAACCTCCTCCATGTATATCTCACTAGGTCAGGATATTAAACCTCCATGTATATCTCACAAGGTCAGGATATTAAACCTCCTCCATGAACATGTCACTAGGTCAGGATATTAAACCTCCTCTATGTATATCTCACTAGGTCAGGATATTAAACCTCCTCCATGTATATCTCACTAGGTCAGGATATTAAACCTCCACCATGTATATCTCACTAGGTCAGGGTATTAAACCTCCATGTATATCTCACTAGGTCAGGATATTAAACCTCCTCCATGTATATCTCACTAGGTCAGGATATTAAACCTCCACCATGTATATCTCACTAGGTCAGGATATTAAACCTCCCATGTATATCTCACTAGGTCAGGATATTAAACCTCCTCCATGTATATCTCACTAGGTCAGGATATTAAACCTCCTCCATGTATATCTCACTAGGTCAGGATATTAAACCTCCTCCATGTATATCTCACTAGGTCAGGATATTAAACCTCCACCATGTATATCTCACTAGGTCAGGATATTAAACCTCCATGTATATCTCACTAGGTCAGGATATTAAACCTCCTCCATGTATATCTCACTAGGTCAGGATATTAAACCTCCACCATGTATATCTCACTAGGTCAGGATATTAAACCTCCATGTATATCTCACTAGGTCAGGATATTAAACCTCCTCCATGTATATCTCACTAGGTCAGGATATTAAACCTCCTCCATGTATATCTCACTAGGTCAGGATATTAAACCTCCTCCATGTATATCTCACTAGGTCAGGATATTAAACCTCCTCCATGTATATCTCACTAGGTCAGGATATTAAACCTCCTCCATGTATATCTCACTAGGTCAGGATATTAAACCTCCTCCATGTATATCTCACTAGGTCAGGGTATTAAACCTCCTCCATGTATATCTCACTAGGTCAGGATATTAAACCTCCTCCATGTATATCTCACTAGGTCAGGATATTAAACCTCCTCCATGTATATCTCACTAGGTCAGGATATTATTCCTCCCCCATGTACATCTCACTAGGTCAGGGTAGTAAACCTCCATGTATATCTCACTAGGTCAGGATATTAAACCTCCATGTATATCTCACTAGGTCAGGGTATTAAACCTCCATGTATATCTCACTAGGTCAGGGTATTAAACCTCCTCCATGTATATCTCACTAGGTCAGGATATTAAACCTCCACCATGTATATCTCACTAGGTCAGGATATTAAACCTCCTCCATGTATATCTCACTAGGTCAGGATATTAAACCTCCTCCATGTATATCTCACTAGGTCAGGATATTAAACCTCCATGTATATCTCACTAGGTCAGGATATTAAACCTCCATGTATATCTCACTAGGTCAGGATATTAAACCTCCATGTATATCTCACTAGGTCAGGATATTAAACCTCCTCCATGTATATCTCACTAGATCAGGGTATTAAACCTCCTCCATGTATATCTCACTAGGTCAGGATATTAAACCTCCTCCATGTATATCTCCCTAGGTCAGGATATTAAACCTCCTCCATGTATATCTCACTAGGTCAGGATATTAAACCTCCATGTATATCTCACAAGGTCAGGATATTAAACCTCCTCCATGAACATGTCACTAGGTCAGGATATTAAACCTCCTCTATGTATATCTCACTAGGTCAGGATATTAAACGTCCTCCATGTATATCTCACTAGGTCAGGATATTAAACCTCCACCATGTATATCTCACTACGTCAGGATATTAAACCTCCTCCATGTATATCTCACTAGGTCAGGATATTAAACCTCCTCCATGTATATCTCACTAGGTCAGGATATTAAACCTCCTCCATGTATATCTCACTAGGTCAGGATATTAAACCTCCTCCATGTATATCTCACTAGGTCAGGGTATTAAACCTCCTCCATGTATATCTCACTAGGTCAGGGTATTAAACCTTCACCATGTATATCTCACTAGGTCAGGATATTAAATCTCCTCCATGTATATCTCACTAGGTCAGGGTATTAAACCTCCACCATGTATATCTCACTAGGTCAGGATATTAAACCTCCACCATGTATATCTCACTAGGTCAGGATATTAAACCTCCTCCATGTATATCTCACTAGGTCAGGATATTAAACCTCCTCCATGTATATCTCACTAGGTCAGGGTATTAAACCTCCTCCATGTATATCTCACTAGGTCAGGATATTAAACCTCCTCCATGAATATCTCACTAGGTCAGGATATTAAACCTCCTCCATGTATATCTCACTAGGTCAGGGTATTAAACCTCCTCCATGTATATCTCACTAGGTCAGGATATTAAACCTCCTCTATGTATATCTCACTAGGTCAGGATATTAAACCTCCTCCATGTATATCTCACTAGGTCAGGATATTAAACCTCCTCCATGTATATCTCACTAGGTCAGGATATTAAACGTCCTCCATGTATATCTCACTAGGTCAGGATATTAAACCTCCTTCATGTATATCTCACTAGGTCAGGATATTAAACCTCCACCATGTATATCTCACTAGGTCAGGATATTAAACCTCCTCCATGTATATCTCACTAGGTCAGGATATTAAACCTCCATGTATATCTCACTAGGTCAGGATATTAAACCTCCTCCATGTATATCTCACTAGGTCAGGATATTAAACCTCCTCCATGTATATCTCACTAGGTCAGGATATTAAACCTCCACCATGTATATCTCACTAGGTCAGGATATTAAACCTCCTCCATGTATATCTCACTAGGTCAGGATATTAAACCTCCATGTATATCTCACTAGGTCAGGATATTAAACCTCCATGTATACCTCACTAGGTCAGGATATTAAACCTCCTCCATGTATATCTCACTAGGTCAGGATATTAAACCTCCTCCATGTATATCTCACTAGGTCAGGATATTAAATCTCCATGTATATCTCACTAGGTCAGGATATTAATCCTCCTGCATGTATATCTCACTATGTCAGGATATTAAACCTCCACCATGTATATCTCACTAGGTCAGGATATTAAACCTCCTCCATGTATATCTCACTAGGTCAGGATATTAAACCTCCTCCATGTATATCTCACTAGGTCAGGATATTAAACCTTCATGTATATCTCACTAGGTCAGGGTATTAAACCTCCACCATGTATATCTCACTAGGTCAGGATATTAAACCTCCTCCATGTATATCTCACTAGGTCAGGATATTAAACCTCCATGTATATCTCACTAGGTCAGGATATTAAACCTCCACCATGTATATCTCACTAGGTCAGGGTATTAAACCTCCTCTATGTATAGCTCACTAGGTAATGATATTAAACCTCCTCCATGTATATCTCACTAGGTAATGATATTAAACCTCCTCCATGTATATCTCACTAGGTCAGGATATTAAACCTCCATGTATATCTCACTAGGTCAGGATATTAAACCTCCATGTATATCTCACTAGGTCAGGATATTAAACCTCCTCCATGTATATCTCACTAGGTCAGGGTATTAAACCTCCTCCATGTATATCTCACAAGGTCAGGATATTAAACCTCCTCCATGTATATCTCACTAGGTCAGGGTATTAAACCTCCTCCATGTATATCTCACTAGGTCAGGATATTAAATCTCCATGTATATCTCACTAGGTCAGGATATTAAACCTCCTCCATGTATATCTCACTAGGTCAGGATATTAAACCTCCATGTATATCTCACTAGGTCAGGGTATTAAACCTCCTCCATGTATATCTCACTAGGTCAGGATATTAAACCTCCATGTATATCTCACTAGG
Organism: Salvelinus namaycush; assembly: GCF_016432855.1. Classification (NCBI taxonomy): domain Eukaryota; kingdom Metazoa; phylum Chordata; class Actinopteri; order Salmoniformes; family Salmonidae; genus Salvelinus; species Salvelinus namaycush. The sequence goes on along the minus strand of NC_052320.1, from coordinate 50,787 downwards.
TCAGGGTATTAAACCTCCATGTATATCTCACTAGGTCAGGATATTAAACCTCCTCCATGTATATCTCACTAGGTCAGGATATTAAACCTCCTCCATGTATATCTCACTAGGTCAGGATATTAAACCTCCTCCATGTATATCTCACTAGGTCAGGATATTAAACCTCCTCCATGTATATCTCACTAGGTCAGGATATTAAACCTCCTCTATGTATATCTCACTAGGTCAGGATATTAAACCTCCTCCATGTATATCTCACTAGGTCAGGATATTAAACCTCCTCCATGTATATCTCACTAGGTCAGGATATTAAACGTCCTCCATGTATATCTCACTAGGTCAGGATATTAAACCTCCTCCATGTATATCTCACTAGGTCAGGATATTAAACCTCCTCCATGTATATCTCACTAGGTCAGGATATTAAACCTCCATGTATATCTCACTAGGTCAGGATATTAAACCTCCACCATGTATATCTCACTAGGTCAGGATATTAAACCTCCTCCATGTATATCTCACTAGGTCAGGATATTAAACCTCCATGTATATCTCACTAGGTCAGGATATTAAACCTCCTCCATGTATATCTCACTAGGTCAGGATATTAAACCTCCTCCATGTATATCTCACTAGGTCAGGATATTAAACCTCCACCATGTATATCTCACTAGGTCAGGATATTAAACCTCCTCCATGTATATCTCACTAGGTCAGGATATTAAACCTCCATGTATATCTCACTAGGTCAGGATATTAAACCTCCATGTATACCTCACTAGGTCAGGATATTAAACCTCCTCCATGTATATCTCACTAGGTCAGGATATTAAACCTCCTCCATGTATATCTCACTAGGTCAGGATATTAACCCTCCTCCATGTATATCTCACTAGGTCAGGATATTAAACCTCCTCCATGTATATCTCACTAGGTCAGGATATTAAACCTCCTCCATGTATATCTCACTAGGTCAGGATATTAAACCTCCACCATGTATATCTCACTAGGTCAGGATATTAAACCTCCTCCATGTATATCTCACTAGGTCAGGATATTAATCCTCCTGCATGTATATCTCACTATGTCAGGATATTAAACCTCCACCATGTATATCTCACTAGGTCAGGATATTAAACCTCCTCCATGTATATCTCACTAGGTGAGGATATTAAACCTCCTCCATGTAGATCTCACTAGGTCAGGATATTAAACCTTCTCCATGTATATCTCACTAGGTCAGGATATTAAACCTCCTCCATGTATATCTCACCTGGTCAGGATATTAAACCTCCTCTATGTATAGCTCACTAGGTAATGATATTGTCATGTTTTGTCATTGATCATCATGTCTTGTCCCTGTGCTTCCCTCTGCTGGTCTTATTAGGTTCTTTCCCTCTTTCTATCCCTCTCTCTCCCCCTCCCTCTCTCCCTCTCTCGCTCTCTCTCTCTATCGTTCCGTTCCTGCTCCCAGCTGTTTCCCATTCTCCTAACTACCTCATTTACTCTTTCACACCTGTCCCCTATTTTACCCTCTGATTAGAGTCCCTATTTCTCCCTCTGTCTTCCGCTTCTGTCCTTGTCGGATTCTTGTTTGATGTTTGCTGTTCTGTGTCCTTGTTCCGCCCTGTCGTGTTTTTGCCTTCTTCAGATGCTGCGTGTGAGCAGGTGTCTATGTCAGCTACGGCCTGTGCCTTCCTGAAGCGACCTGCAGTCTGTGGTCGCGTCTCCAGTCGTTCCTCTCTTACTGACGAGAGGATTACAGTTTCCTGTTTTGGATTTACCTATTGATAATATCCAGGATTAATCATTGTTTGTTTAAGACTGGAATAAAGACTCTGTTTCTATTACGTCGCTTTTGGGTCCTCATTCACCAGCATAACAGAAGAATCCGACCAAGAATGGACCCAGCGACTACGGATTCTCGCAACACTGCCGTCGAGTTCCAGGGAGCAATGCTCGGCAGACACGAGCAGGAATTGTCTGCTGCTCGTCATGCCGTTGAGACCCTGGCCGCTCAGGTCTCCGACCTCTCAGGACAGTTTCAGAGTCTTCGTCTCGTGCCACCAGCTACTTCCTGGTCTTCCGAGTCTCCGGAACCTAGGGTTAATAACCCACCATGTTACTCTGGGCAAGCCCACTGAGTGTCGCTCCTTTCTCACCCAGTGTGATATTGTGTTCTCTCTCCAGCCCAACACATACTCAAGAGAGAGAGCTCGGATCGCTTACGTCATATCACTCCTTACTGGTCGGGCTCGGGAGTGGGGCACAGCTATCTGGGAGGCAAGGGCTGAGTGTTCTAACGATTATCAGAACTTTAAAGAGGAGATGATACGGGTTTTTGATCGTTCAGTTTTTGGGAAGGAGGCTTCCAGGGCCCTGGCTTCCCTATGTCAAGGTGATCGATCCATAACGGATTACTCTATAGAGTTTCGCACTCTTGCTGCCTCCAGTGACTGGAACGAGCCGGCGTTGCTCGCTCGTTTTCTGGAGGGACTCCACGCTGAGGTTAAGGATGAGATTCTCTCCCGGGAGGTTCCTTCCAGCGTGGACTCTTTGATTGCACTTCGCCATCCGCATAGAACGACGGGTAGATCTTCGTCACCGAGCTCGTGGAAGAGAGCTCGCGTTAACGGTGTTCCCCCTCTCCGCATCTCAACCATCTTCCTCCCACCGGCTCAGAGACTGAGCCCATGCAGCTGGGAGGTATTCGCATCTCGACTAAGGAGAGGGAACGGAGAATCACCAACCGCCTTTGCCTCTATTGCGGTTCTGCTGGACATTTTGTCATGTCATGTCCAGTAAAAGGCCAGAGCTCATCAGTAAGCGGAGGGCTACTGGTGAGCGCTACTACTCAAGGTCTCTCCATCAAGATCCTGTACTACCTTGTCGGTCCATCTACGCTGGACCGGTTCGGCTGCTTCCTGCAGTGCCTTGATAGACTCTGGGGCTGAGGGTTGTTTTATGGACGAAGCATGGGCTCGGAAACATGACATTCCTCTCAGACAGTTAGGGAAGCCCACGCCCATGTTCGCCTTAGATGGTAGTCTTCTCCCCAGTATCAGATGTGAGACACTACCTTTAACCCTCACAGTATCTGGTAACCACAGTGAGACCATTTCCTTTTTGATTTTTCGTTCACCTTTTACACCTGTTGTTTTGGGTCATCCCTGGCTAGTATGTCATAATCCTTCTATTAATTGGTCTAGTAATTCTATCCTATCCTGGAACGTTTCTTGTCATGTGAAGTGTTTAATGTCTGCTATCCCTCCTGTTTCTTCTGTCCCCTCTTCTCAGGAGGAACCTGGTGATTTGACAGGAGTGCCGGAGGAATATCATGATCTGCGCACGGTCTTCAGTCGGTCCAGAGCCAACTCTCTTCCTCCTCACCGGTCGTATGATTGTTGTATTGATCTCCTTCCGGGGACCACTCCTCCTCGGGGTAGACTATACTCTCTGTCGGCTCCCGAACGTAAGGCTCTCGAGGATTATCTGTCTGTTTCTCTCGACGCCGGTACCGTGGTGCCTTCTTCCTCTCCCGCCGGAGCGGGGTTTTTTTTTGTTAAGAAGAAGGACGGTACTCTGCGCCCCTGCGTGGATTATCGAGGGCTGAATGACATAACGGTTAAGAATCGTTATCCGCTTCCCCTTATGTCGTCAGCCTTCGAGATTCTGCAGGGAGCCAGGTTCTTTACTAAGTTGGACCTTCGTAACGCTTACCATCTCGTGCGCATCAGAGAGGGGGACGAGTGGAAAACGGCGTTTAACACTCCGTTAGGGCATTTCGAATACCGGGTTCTGCCGTTCGGTCTCGCTAATGCTCCAGCTGTCTTTCAGGCATTAGTTAATGATGTACTGAGAGACATGCTGAACATCTTTGTTTTCGTTTACCTTGACGATATCCTGATTTTTTCACCGTCACTCGAGATTCATGTTCAGCACGTTCGACGTGTACTCCAGCGCCTTTTAGAGAATTGTCTCTACGTGAAGGCTGAGAAGTGCGCCTTTCATGTCTCCTCTGTCACATTTCTCGGTTCTGTTATTTCCGCTGAAGGCATTCAGATGGATCCCGCTAAGGTCCAGGCTGTCAGCGATTGGCCCGTTCCTAAGTCACGTGTCGAGTTGCAGCGCTTTCTCGGTTTCGCTAATTTCTATCGGCGTTTCATTCGTAATTTCGGTCAAGTGGCTGCTCCTCTCACAGCTCTGACTTCTGTCAAGACGTGCTTTAAGTGGTCCGGTTCCGCCCAGGGAGCTTTTGATCTCCTCAAGAAGCGTTTTACATCCGCTCCTATCCTTGTTACTCCTGACGTCACTAAACAATTCATTGTCGAGGTTGACGCTTCAGAGGTGGGCGTGGGAGCCATTCTGTCCCAGCGCTTCCATTCTGACGATAAGGTCCATCCTTGCGCTTACTTTTCTCATCGCCTAGTCGCCATCGGAACGCAACTATGATGTGGGTAACCGCGAACTGCTCGCCATCCAGCTTAGCCATAGGCGAATGGCGACAGTGGTTGGAGGGGGCGACCGTCCCTTTTGTCGTTTGGACTGACCATAAGAACCTTGAGTACATCCGTTCTGCCAAACGACTTAATGCACGTCAAGCTCGTTGGGCGTTGTTTTTCGCTCGTTTCGAGTTCGTGATTTCTTATCGCCCGGGAAATAAGAACACCAAGCCTGATGCCTTATCCCGTCTCTTTAGTTCTTCTGTGGCTTCTACCGACCCCGAGGGGATTCTCCCTGAAGGGCGTGTTGTCGGGTTGACTGTCTGGGGAATTGAGAGACAGGTAAAGCAAGCACTCACTCACACTGCGTCGCCGCGCGCTTGTCCTAGTAACCTTCTGTTCGTTCCTGTCTCTACTCGTCTGGCTGTTCTTCAGTGGGCTCACTCTGCCAAGTTAGCTGGCCACCCCGGCGTTCGGGGTACGCTTGCTTCTATTCGCCAGCGGTTTTGGTGGCCTACTCAGGAGCGTGACACGCGCCGTTTCGTGGCTGCTTGTTCGGACTGCGCGCAGACTAAGTCAGGTAACTCTCCTCCTGCCGGTCGTCTCAGACCGCTTCCCATTCCTTCTCGACCATGGTCTCACATCGCCTTAGACTTTATTACCGGTCTGCCTTCGTCTGCGGGGAAGACTGTGATTCTTACGGTTATCGATAGGTTCTCTAAGGCGGCACATTTCATTCCCCTCGCTAAGCTTCCTTCCGCTAAGGAGACGGCACAAATCATCATTGAGAATGTGTTCAGAATTCATGGCCTCCCGTTAGACGCCGTTTCAGACAGAGGCCCGCAATTCACGTCACAGTTTTGGAGGGAGTTCTGTCGTTTGATTGGTGCTTCCGTCAGTCTCTCTTCCGGGTTTCATCCCCAGTCTAACGGTCAAGCAGAAAGGGCCAATCAGTCGATTGGTCGCATATTACGCAGCCTTTCTTTTCGAAACCCTGCGTCTTGGGCAGAACAGCTCCCCTGGGCAGAATACGCTCACAACTCGCTTCCTTCGTCTGCTACCGGGCTATCTCCGTTTCAGAGTAGTCTTGGGTACCAGCCTCCTCTGTTCTCGTCCCAGCTCGCCGAGTCCAGCGTTCCCTCCGCTCAGGCTTTTGTCCAACGTTGTGAGCGCACCTGGAGGAGGGTCAGGTCTGCACTTTGCCGTTACAGGGCGCAGACTGTGAGAGCCGCCAATAAACGTAGGATTAAGAGTCCTAGGTATTGTCGCGGTCAGAGAGTGTGGCTTTCCACTCGTAACCTTCCCCTTACGACAGCTTCTCGCAAGTTGACTCCGCGGTTCATTGGTCCGTTCCGTGTCTCTCAGGTCGTCAATCCTGTCGCTGTGCGACTGCTTCTTCCGCGACATCTTCGTCGCGTCCACCCTGTCTTCCATGTCTCCTGTGTCAAGCCTTTTCTTCGCGCCCCCGTTCGTCTTCCCTCCCCCCCCCCCGTCCTTGTCGAGGGCGCACCTATTTACAAGGTACGGAAGATCATGGACATGCGTTCTCGGGGACGTGGTCACCAGTACTTAGTGGATTGGGAGGGTTACGGTCCTGAGGAGAGGAGTTGGGTTCCATCTCGGGACGTGCTGGACCGTTCGTTGATTGATGATTTCCTTCGTTGCCGCCAGGGTTCCTCCTCGAGTGCGCCAGGAGGCGCTCGGTGAGTGGGGGGGTACTGTCATGTTTTGTCATTGATTCATCATGTCTTGTCCCTGTGCTTCCCTCTGCTGGTCTTATTAGGTTCTTTCCCTCTTTCTATCCCTCTCTCTCCCCCTCCCTCTCTCCCTCTCTCGCTCTCTCTCTCTATCGTTCCGTTCCTGCTCCCAGCTGTTTCCTCATTCTCCTAACTACCTCATTTACTCTTTCACACCTGTCCCCTATTTTGCCCTCTGATTAGAGTCCCTATTTCTCCCTCTGTTTTCCGCTTCTGTCCTTGTCGGATTCTTGTTTGATGTTTGCTGTTCTGTGTCCTTGTTCCGCCCTGTCGTGTTTTTGCCTTCTTCAGATGCTGCGTGTGAGCAGGTGTCTATGTCAGCTACGGCCTGTGCCTTCCTGAAGCGACCTGCAGTCTGTGGTCGCGTCTCCAGTCGTTCCTCTCTTCTGACGAGAGGATTTCAGTTTCCTGTTTTGGATTTACCTTTGATAATATCCAGGAGAATCATTGTTTGTTTAAGACTGGAATAAAGACTCTGTTTCTATTACGTCGCTTTTGGGTCCTCATTCACCAGCATAACAGATATTAAACCTCCTCCATGTATATCTCACTAGGTAATGATATTAAACCTCCTCCATGTATATCTCACTAGGTCAGGATATTAAACCTCCATGTATATCTCACTAGGTCAGGATATTAAACCTCCTCCATGTATATCTCACTAGGTCAGGATATTAAACCTCCTCCATGTATATCTCACTAGGTCAGGGTATTAAACCTCCTCCATGTATATCTCACAAGGTCAGGATATTAAACCTCCTCCATGTATATCTCACTAGGTCAGGGTATTAAACCTCCTCCATGTATATCTCACTAGGTCAGGATATTAAATCTCCATGTATATCTCACTAGGTCAGGATATTAAACCTCCATGTATATCTCACTAGGTCAGGATATTAAACCTCCTCCATGTATATCTCACTAGGTCAGGATATTAAACCTCCTCCATGTATATCTCACTAGGTCAGGATATTAAACCTCCTCCATGTATATCTCACTAGGTCAGGATATTAAACCTCCTCCATGTATATCTCACTAGGTCAGGATATTAAACCTCCTCCATGTATATCTCACTAGGTCAGGATATTAAACCTCCTCCATGTATATCTCACTAGGTCAGGATATTAAACCTCCTCCATGTATATCTCACTAGGTCAGGATATTTAAACCCTCCATGTATATCTCACTAGGTCAGGATATTAAACCTCCTCCATGTATATCTCACTAGGTCAGGATATTAAACCTCCCCATGTATATCTCACTAGGTCAGGATATTAAACCTCCTCCATGTATATCTCACTAGGTCAGGATATTAAACCTCCTCCATGTATATCTCACTAGGTCAGGATATTAAACCTCCTCCATGTATATCTCACTAGGTCAGGATATTAAACCTCCTCCATGTATATCTCACTAGGTCAGGATATTAAACCTCCTCATGTATATCTCACTAGGTCAGGATATTAAACCTCCTCCATGTATATCTCACTAGGTCAGGATATTAAACCTCCTCCATGTATATCTCACTAGGTCAGGATATTAAACCTCCTCCATGTATATCTCACTAGGTCAGGATATTAAACCTCCTCCATGTATATCTCACTAGGTCAGGATATTAAACCTCCTCCATGTATATCTCACTAGGTCAGGATATTAAACCTCCTCCATGTATATCTCACTAGGTCAGGATATTAAACCTCCTCCATGTATATCTCACTAGGTCAGGATATTAAACCTCCTCCATGTATATCTCACTAGGTCAGGATATTAAACCTCCTCCATGTATATCTCACTAGGTCAGGATATTAAACCTCCTCCATGTATATCTCACTAGGTCAGGATATTAAACTCTCCATGTATATCTCACTAGGTCAGGATATTAAACCTCCTCCATGTATATCTCACTAGGTCAGGATATTAAACCTCCCCATGTATATCTCACTAGGTCAGGATATTAAACCTCCTCCATGTATATCTCACTAGGTCAGGATATTAACCTCCCCATGTATATCTCACTAGGTCAGGATATTAAACCTCCTCCATGTATATCTCACTAGGTCAGGATATTAACCTCCTCCATGTATATCTCACTAGGTCAGGATATTAAACCTCCTCCATGTATATCTCACTGGGTCAGGATATTAAACCTCCTCCATGTATATCTCACTAGGTCAGGATATTAAACCCTCCTCCATGTATATCTCACTAGGTCAGGGATATTAAACCTCACATGTATATCTCACTAGTCAGGATATTAACCTCCTCCATGTAATCTCACTAGGTCAGGGATATTAAACCTCCTCCATGTATATCTCACTAGGTCAGGATATTAAACCTTCCTCCATGTATATCTCACTAGGTCAGGGTATAAACCTCCTCCATGTATATCTCACTAGGTCAGGATATTAAACCTCCTCCAATGTATATCTCACTAGGTCAGGGATATTAAACCTCCTCCATGTATATCTCACTAGGTCAGGATATTAAACCTCCTCCATGTATATCTCACTAGGTCAGGATATTAAACCTTCTCCCATGTATCATCTCACTAGGTCAGGATATTAAACTCACCAGTATATCTCACTAGGTCAGGATATTAAACTCTCCATGTATATCTCACTATGGTCAGGATATTAACCCCCCCCCATGTATATCTCACTAGGTCAGGATATTAAACCTCCTCCATGTATATCTCACTAGGTCAGGATATTAAACCTCCATGTATATCTCACTAGGTCAGGATATTAACCTCTCCATGTATATCTCACTAGGTCAGGATATTAAACCTCCTCCATGTATATCTCACTAGGTCAGGATATTAAACCTCCTCCATGTATATCTCACTAGGTCAGGATATTAAACCTCCTCCATGTATATCTCACTAGGTCAGGATATTAAACCTCCTCCATGTATATCTCACTAGGTCAGGATATTAAACCTCCTCCATGTATATCTCACTAGGTCAGGATATTAAACCTCCCTCCATGTATATCTCACTAGGTCAGGATATTAAACCTCCGCCATGTATATCTCACTAGGTCAGGATATTAAACCCTCCTCCATGTATATCTCACTAGGTCAGGATATTAAACCTCCTCCATGTATATCTCACTAGGTCAGGATATTAAACCTCCTCCAAGTATATCTCACTAGGTCAGGATATTAAACCTCCTCCATGTATATCTCACTAGGTCAGGATATTAAACCTCCTCCATGTATATCTCACTAGGTCAGGATATTAAACCCTCCATGTATATCTCACTAGGTCAGGATATTAAACCTCCTCCATGTATATCTCACTAGGTCAGGATATTAAACCTCCTCCATGTATATCTCACTAGGTCAGGGTATTAAACCTCCTCCATGTATATCTCACGAGGTCAGGGAATTAAACCTCCATGTATATCTCACTAGGTTCAGGATATTAAACCTCCTCCATGTATATCTCACTAGGTCAGGATATTAAACCTCCCCATGTATATCTCACTAGGTCAGGATATTAAATTGCAATTCAGGGCGTTCCTGCATCTGCACGGAATGCCCCCCCCCAGCAACCTCATTGGTTCCTGCATGAACGCCCCCCCACCCCAGCAACCTCATTGGTTCCTGCATGAACGCCCCCTTCCCCATCCCAGCAACCTCATTGGTTCCTGCATGAACGCCCCCCCCACCCCAGCAACCTCATTGGTTCCTGCATGAACGCCCCCCCCCCATCCCAGCAACCTCATTGGTTCCTGCATGAACGCCCCCCCCCCCCCCATCCCAGCAACCTCATTGGTTCCTGCATGAACGCCCCCCCCCCCCCATCCCAGCAACCTCATTGGTTCCTGCATGAACGCCCCCCCCCCCCATCCCAGCAACCTCATTGGTTCCTGCATGAACGCCCCCCCCCCATCCCAGCAACCTCATTGGTTCCTGCATGAACGCCCCCCCCCCCAGCAACCTCATTGGTTCCTGCATGAACGCCCCCCCCCCCCCCCCATCCCAGCAACCTCATTGGTTCCTGCATGAACGCCCCCCACCCCCCCCCATCCCAGCAACCTCATTGGTTCCTGCATGAACGCCCGCCCCCATCCCAGCAACCTCATTGGTTCCTGCATGAACGCCCCCCCCCCCCCCCCCAGCAACCTCATTGGTTCCTGCATGAACGCCCCCCCCCACCCCAGCAACCTCATTGGTTCCTGCATGAACGCCCCCCCCCCCCCCCATCCCAGCAACCTCATTGGTTCCTGCATGAACGCCCCCCCCCCCCCCCCAGCAACCTCATTGGTTCCTGCATGAACGCCCCCCCCCCCACCCCAGCAACCTCATTGGTTCCTGCATGAACGCCCCCCCCCCCCCCCCCCCCCCCCCCATCCCAGCAACCTCATTGGTTCCTGCATGAACGCCCCCCCCCACCCCAGCAACCTCATTGGTTCCTGCATGAACGCCCCCCCCCCCCCAAAGCATGAAATGTTAAAGTTTGTGACACTTTTGACTCCCGTCAAAGAGAAATAAAAGTATTATCTGAGTTCTTTCGTCCCTGGCTACCGGAGTCCTACTTGCTAGCTAGTGGGAGTGCATACCATACCATCAACACGCGCAGTACAAGACTAGAGATTCGGTTTGTTTTACTTTAACAACAAACTACCTAGTTAGCGAATAGAAGTTTACAATAGTTTTCCTATTCATATCTAGATCGTGGGACGCAGTTAGCGTTAACGCTGGGACCCGCTGATCTATGTCCCGGGATCCGTGCTCAAACAAGGTGGTAATACATTGGCGAAGCAGCTAGCCTAGCTGCTAGCTATGAAGCTAGGCAACCTGGGCTACTACTGCTGGATACCAAGCACGCTAAGCGGTTTGCCCTTGTGGCTAGGGCCGCACTTCTATTTGTCTCGGTTTTAGGACTAGCCATTTCCAGAGTTTTCTACTGCCGGCGTCTCTCATTTCACGGAGTGAATAGCGGGTTCTTTCCTGCTATTAGTACTGTCATGCCTCCCAAAAAATACGAGAATCACATCTCTGCTGAGCAGGTACGTGAACTCTTGGAGAAGCAGAACGTTTTCTATGAGGAAATGATACTTCAGCAGGGAAATAACTTTAAAAAGCTTCATACAAAATGATCACGGAGTCTACCAACAAACGGCTGGACGACCTAACTAATGATGTACAAGACATTAAAACAAGCCTTCAGTTCACACAGAAGGATGTGGATGTATTGAAGACCACACAGGATACACTTCCCAGAAACTGTTCCTCTATGCAGAATGAAATCCCCACAGTCAGGGAGGGTCTCCAGAACATGTCTGGGAAGGCAGAATGAAATCCCCACAGTCAGGGAGGGTCTCCAGAACATGTCTGGGAAGGCAGAATGAAATCCCCACAGTCAGGGAGGGTCTCCAGAACATGTCTGGGAAGGCAGAATGAAATCACCAGTCAGGGAGGGCCTCCAGAACATGTCTGGGAAGGCAGAATGAAATCACCAGTCAGGGAGGGTCTCCAGAACATGTCTGGGAAGGCAGAATGAAATCACCAGTCAGGGAGGGCCCCCAGAACATGTCTGGGAAGGCAGAATGAAATCACCAGTCAGGGAGGGCCTCCAGAACATGTCTGGGAAGGCAGAATGAAATCACCAGTCAGGGAGGGTCTCCAGAACATGTCTGGGAAGGCAGAATGAAATCACCAGTCAGGGAGGGCCCCCAGAACATGTCTGGGAAGGCAGAATGAAATCACCAGTCAGGGAGGGTCTCCAGAACATGTCTGGGAAGACAGAATGAAATCACCAGTCAGGGAGGGTCTCCAGAACATGTCTGGGAAGACAGAATGAAATCACCAGTCAGGGAGGGTCTCCAGAACATGTCTGGGAAGGCAGAATGAAATCACCAGTCAGGGAGGGCCTCCAGAACATGTCTGGGAAGGCAGATTACCTGGATGGAGAATCGAGGAGAAATCATCTGGTAATAGATGGTATTCAGGAAACCCGAAGTGAGACATGGGCTGAATCAGAGAACAAAGTTTCGAAAGATATTTTTGAGGAGCTACAATTGGATCAACAGTTTGAGCTGGAACGTGCTGACCGGTCTGGGAAACCAAGGGGAACTGGTGGTGCCAATGGTGGTGCCAATGGTGGTGCCAATGGTGGTGCCAATGGTGGTGCCAATGGTGGTGCTAATGGTGGTGCCAATGGTGGTGCCAATGGTGGTGCTAATGGTGGTGCCAATGGTGGTGCCAATGGTGGTGCTAATGGTGGTGCCACTGGTGGTGCTAATGGTGGTGCCAATGGTGGTGACAATGGTGGTGCCACTGGTGGTGCCAATGGTGGTGCCAATGGTGGTGCTAATGGTGGTGCCAATGGTGGTGGCAATGGTGGTGCCAATGGTGGTGCCAATGGTGGTGCCAATGGTGGTGCTAATGGTGGTGCCAATGGTGGTGCTAATGGTGGTGCCAATGGTGGTGCCACTGGTGGTGCCAATGGTGGTGCCACTGGTGGTGCCAATGGAGCCAGACACAGGCCAACTGTAGTGAAATTCCTCAGGTTCAAGGATAAGCTTGCAATCCTTGAAAAAGCCGAAACGCCTTAAAGGGTCCTTCATCAATGAGGATTTCTCAGATGCACTCCGTCAAAGAAGAAAGGAACTAATACCAGCTATGAAGGCTGCGAGAGAACGAGGTGACATAGCATATCTGAGATATGACAAACTGATGGTTCACCCTCCCTCCGAAGGAGTTAGGAGGAGCGACAGACAAGTAATTACACACACACACACACACACACACACACACACACACACACACACACACACACACACACACACACACACACACACACACACACTGACTGACTGAGTATCTATCTCTCAGATTCCAACTGCTGATTCATATTTGGACATAAAAATACTGTAAATATACCATAGAAAGGTCTGTCCCTTTCTCACTTGAATATATGCAGTTTAAGGAACAAAATCCATGAAATGTGCTGTCTGGTGCAGTCAAACAATATTAATGTATTGATGATATCAGAGACTCACCTGGCCTCTTCTATTGAGGAGGCTGAGATCTCTATACATGGAGACAATATGTTCAGGGAGGACAGAAATAGATATGAGGGGTTGGAGTTGCAGTTTACATCCAGAGTCATATTCCATCAAAACAACATCAGGACTTAATGTTGAATGGGTTAGAGACACTATGGGTACAGGTGCATTGACCTCATCTGAAACCTATACTAGTTGGTTGCTGCTACAGGCCACCTAGTGCTGATGTGAAATATCTTGATGTCATTTGATAAATGTTAGATAAGGTCTCTGATGAAAATAGGGAAATATATTTTTTGGGGGGGAGATATGAATATTGATATTTTTTGGAACACCAACTGTCCAATGAGAAAGAAACATATTTCTGTTGCCGATGTAACCTGACCCAAGTTATGACATCACCAACCAGAACGTTCACTGATAGGTCCGGTATCGCATCACCAACCAGAACGTTCACTGATAGGTCCGGTATCACATCACCAACGAAACGTTCACTGATAGGTCGGTATCACATCACCACCAGAACGTTCACTGATAGGTCTCGGTATCGCATCACCAACCAGAAGTTCACTGATAGGTCCGGTATGACATCACCACCCAGAACGTTCACTGATAGGTCCGGTATCGCATCACCAACCAGAACGTTCACTGATAGGTCGGTATCACATCACCAACCAGAACGTTCATGATAGGTCCGGTATGCATCACGTTCCTATCCGGTATCACATCACCAACCAGAACGTTCACTGATAGGTCCGGTATCACATCACCAACCAGAACGTTCACTGATTGGTCCGGTATCGCATCACCAACCAGAACGTTCACTGATAGGTCCGGTATCGCATCACCAACCAGAACGTTCACTGATAGGTCCGGTATCGCATCACCAACCAGAACGTTCACTGATTGGTCCGGTATCGCATCACCAACCAGAACGTTCACTGATAGGTCCGGTATCGCATCACCAACCAGAACGTTCACTGATAGGTCCGGTATGACATCACCAACCAGAACGTTCACTGATTGGTCCGGTATCGCATCACCAACCAGAACGTTCACTGATAGGTCCGGTATGACATCACCAACCAGAACGTTCACTGATTGGTCCGGTATCACATCACCAACCAGAACGTTCACTGATAGGTCCGGTATGACATCACCAACCAGAACGTTCACTGATTGGTCCGGTATCACATCACCAACCAGAACGTTCACTGATAGGTCCGGTATTACATCATCAACCAGAACGTTCACTGATAGGTCCGGTATCACATCATCAACTTGTATCGATCACGTTTTTACCAACATGGCTGAACGTTGTTCTGAAGCTGGATCAGTGGCACTAGGTTACAGTGATCATAACTTGGTCGTACTCACTAGGTTACAGTGATCATAACTTGGTCGTACTCACTAGGTTACAGTGATCATAACTTGGTTGAACTCACTAGGTTACAGTGATCATAACTTGGTTGAACTCACTAGGTTACAGTGATCATAACTTGGTCTCACTCACTAGGTTACAGTGATCATAACTTGGTCGTACTCACTAGGTTACAGTGATCATAACTTGGTTGAACTCACTAGGTTACAGTGATCATACTTGGTTGAACTCACTGTTACAGTGATCATAACTTGGTTGAACTCACTAGGTACATGATCATAACTTGGTTGAACTCACTAGTTACAGTGATCATAACTTGGTTGACTCACTGGTTACAGTGATCATAACTTGGTTGTACTCACTGGTTCAGTGATCATAACTTGGTCGTACTCACTAGGTTACAGTGATCATAACTTGGTCGTACTCACTAGGTTACAGTGATCATAACTTGGTCGAACTCACTAGGTTACAGTGATCATAACTTGGTCGAACTCACTAGGTTATAGTGATCATAACTTGGTTGAACTCACTAGGTTACAGTGATCATAACTTGGTTGAACTCACTAGGTTACAGTGATCATAACTTGGTTGAACTCAATAGATTACAGTGATCATAACTTGGTTGAACTCTCTAGGTACAGTTCATAACTTGGTGAACTCACTAGGTTACAGTGATCATAACTTGGTTGAACTCACTAGGTTACAGTGATCATAACTTGGTGAACTCACTAGGTTACAGTGATCATAACTTGTGTTACTCACTAGGTTAAGGATCATAACTTGGTTGAACTCATAGGTTACAGTGATCATAACTTGGTTGAACTCACTAGGTTACAGTGATCATAACTTGGTTGAACTCACTAGGTTACAGTGATCAAACTTGTTGAACTCACTAGGTTACAGTGATCATAACTTGGTTGAACTCACTAGGTTACAGTGATCATACTTGGTTGAACTCACTAGGTTACAGTGATCATAACTTGGTGTACTCACTAGGTTACAGTGATCATAACTTGGTTGTACTCACAGGTACAGTGATCATAACTTGGTTGAACTCACTAGGTTACAGTGATCATAACTTGGTTGAACTCACTAGGTTACAGTGATCATAACTTGGTTGAACTCACTAGGTTACAGTGATCATAACTTGGTTGAACTCACTAGGTTACAGTGATCATAACTTGGTTGAACTCACTAGGTTACAGTGATCATAACTTGGTTGAACTCACTAGGTTACAGTGATCATAACTTGGTTGAACTCACTAGGTTACAGTGATCATAACTTGGTTGAACTCACTAGGTTACAGTGATCATAACTTGGTTGAACTCACTAGGTTACAGTGATCATAACTTGGTTGAACTCACTAGGAAAACGTAAATACCCAAGGCTGGCCCTAAGGTAATCTACTGCAGGTCCTACAGAGGGTTCAATCAGGACTCACTCACTAGGTTAACTACAATACCCAAGGCTGGCCCTAACGTAATCTACTGCAGGTCCTACAGAGGGTTCAATCAGGACTCACTCACTAGGAAAACTACAATACCCAAGGCTGGCCCTAACGTAATCTACTGCAGGTCCTACAGAGGGTTCAATCAGGACTCACTCACTAGGAAAACTACAATACCAAAGGCTGGCCCTAACGTAATCTACTGCAGATCCTACAGAGGGTTCAATCAGGACTCACTCACTAGGAGAACTAAAATACCAAGGACTCATTTGTGGATGACATTAAGAATGTGCAATGGTTAGAAGTGTGTAGTAAGGATGATCCTGAAATGTCACTAAGTTTGTTTATGAAATTATTTATGAGTATAGCTGATGAGAACGCCCCTTTAAGCACGCCCCTTTAAGAAAATGCACTGTGAGGTCAGACGGTGCCCCATGGATCGATGATGAGCTCATGCCAAAAAAGTAGCAGATAAATCTGGCACTCTGTTTGATTAGCATATTGTAAATGAAGACATCTCGTGACCAAGCTAAACAAAGGACAGAAGAAGGGATTCTATCGGCACAAAATGGATGAAGTGAAGGGTGATGGGAAAAAACTGTGGAGAACTGTTGAACACTATTATAGGTAGGAATTCAAACATGTCCGCCTCTTTTGTTGAATCAGAGGGTATATTTATTACAAAACCACACGACATCGCAAACTACTTTAATTAATATTTTACAGGCAAAGTGGACAAGTTGAGGAAGGCTATGATTCCAACTGATGGCTCCATGTCATATACCCTTATAACAGATTGTATCATGAAGGAGAGGCAATGCAGGTTTGAATTTCATCAAGTAGAAAGGGAAGAGGTAGAAAGGGAAGAGGTAGAAAGGGAAGAGGCAGAAAGGGAAGAGGCAGAAAGGGAAGAGGCAGAAAGGGAAGAGGCAGAAAGGGAAGAGGCAGAAAGGGAAGAGGCAGAAAGGGAAGAGGCAGAAAGGGAAGAGGTAGAAAGGGAAGGGGTAGAAAGGGAAGAGGCAGAAAGGGAAGAGTGAGAAAGGGAAGAGGTAGAAAGGGAAGAGGTAGAAAGGGACGAGGTAGAAAGGGAAGGGTAGAAAGGGAAGAGGTAGAAAGGGAAGAGGTAGAAAGGGAAGAGGCAGAAAGGGAAGAGGTAGAAAGGGAAGAGGTAGAAAGGGAAGAGGTAGAAAGGGAAGAGGCAGAAAGGGAAGAGGCAGAAAGGGAAGAGGTAGAAAGGGAAGAGGTAGAAAGGGAAGAGGCAGAAAGGGAAGAGGTAGAAAGGGAAGAGATAGGGAAGGTAGAAAGGGAAAGATAAAGGGAAGAGCAGAAAGGGACTAGGAGAAAGGGAGAGGGCTAGAAGAAGGTGAAGAGGGAAAGGGAAGAGGTAGAAAGGGAAGAGGCAGAAAGGGAAGAGGTAGAAAGGATGCTGTTGTCTCTTTCTGATGACACGTCACCTGGTACAGATCATCTAGACGCCAAATTGCTTAGAGTTACAGCTAACCAAATCTCTCATATTTTTTAACAAGTGCTTGATGTATGGGGTGTTCCCAGAAGTCTGGAAAGGGTCAAAGGTTATTCCACTACCTAAGGAAAAAAAATCTGCATTCACTGGTCCCATTAGTTGTCCTATAAATTTGCTGCCTGTGTTAAGTGAATTATTGGAAAACAATTGTATCTGTACAAGTCAAGGATTATTTCTCATGTAATGGTCTGATAACGGGTTTCCAGCATACAAAGAAGGGCATTCTACGAGTACGGCCTTAGCATGAATGACAGGTGATTGGTTAAAGGTCCACCCTTCTCCCCGCTCTGCCACCGCAAAGAGTATCTTGGACCAGGCAAATTAGTTGGGGCAGTGTTGCTAGATTTCAGTGCTGCTTTTGATGGTAAGTTGTCATGAACTGTTACTAGGTAAACTCAAATGTTATGGTTTTTAAGTCTGTCAGCTCCATCCTGGTATGGGAAAAACGGATCTATCCGGAGTAAGGTTAAACGTGCTTTTCAATCAGATAGAATATACACCGTGGTGTTCCAAGGAGCTGCCTAGGCCACTTCTCTATCTTTACTAATGATTTATCTTCAGTAATGAATAAAGCAGAGGTGGTCATTGTACGTTGACGTCGGAGTGTACCTACACCTTCGCCAAATACATTTAAAGTTCGTTTTTCACAATGCCATTGACATTAATCTAGTAAAAATTACCCTGTCTTAGGTCAGTTTAGGATCACCACTTTAATTTTAAAGAATGTGAAATTCAGAATAATAATATGAGACAATTATTATTTTCAGCTTTTAGGTTTCTTTATCACATTCCAGTGGGAATTTTTGGCTGATACCGATATCCAATATTTCCGTGACAAAAAAAAAAAAACAATACATAAACGATAACCGATTATTTAAAAATTGTAGGCTGCCTTTTATGTCATTCTAGTAACAGTGAAATAGTTCACACAGCACAACACACTGGACGCAGCGTGTCTAAAGGCCTGCATATCTCAGTGCAAGAGGCGTCACAACAAGTCCTTGGTTCAAATCCAGGCTGGGTTATTTTTACAGCGAAGTCTTGTTAGCGGGCACGCGAACGGTGGCACTGTATTGTCATCAAAGCGCAAAGAAGGTGGGTGTTTAGTTTGTCTGGAAGCATGACGTCGGTGCTCCACCTCCAGACGTGTGGTTTTCTTTTTGTGTAGTCCTGTATTTCCTGTAGACCCTGCCACGTTACGTCTACGTGTCTGAGCCGTTGAATTGCGACTCCACCTTGTCCTGTACCGGCATTTCACTTGTTGATTGTCTTGCGGAGGGTAATCACTACACTGTTTATATTCATTGTCATATTCGCCAGACCTCTTTCATGGTTAAATGTGGTGTATCGCGCTTTCATTTTGTGCACATGC
>NC_052320.1:0-31749 GCF_016432855.1 Salvelinus namaycush | reverse complement strand
CTGCAGTTGCACACCATTGACAAAAGGGGGGCGCTTCGTTCAGCAGCACTTTGAAGGTTTGACATTAGAGATTCGTATTTTTTTAATGGATTTAAGAAAAAAAATGCTAATCTCTAATGTAAAGCCTACAAAGTTGCCTGCCATTATGTCAGATCGTGACATGTGAGGTCAAATATTTTTTTTTTACCTGACCAAATTATTATATGGCCTGTAAAAAAAAAAATGAGCAAACGGGTCTTTCTGTTTTGTCTGTCATAATATTTGACAGCTCCACTGAGACGGGCAGTGAATCGGCCACCCGGCACCGATGTAAATAAAGAACGTCATTGTACCCACTGACCCTCGATGACCGACAGTCGGGACACACGAAACCATCACAGACTGATCCGGACACCGCAAACTGCCTGCATGCACTGATGCACTGAATAATCATTTGTAATTGCAAATAAATATCCGGGATTTTCTTGCAAACATAACACAGAAAATATAACAGAACGAGTAATATTTAGTTATTGCCAGCTGATAGTGATGTTGGTGAAGGTGGTTAGCCAATGTAAACAGGATTAGCTTTAGGACCAGTCTCAATGAACAGTTTAGACAGCATATCGACGATGCAATAAAACGCTCGTTATTGTGCAAATCATAAATATCTTACCTTCCTCACGTTCAAGTTAAGTTTCTGGTGTAATGATATCCGTCTACATGTGTTTCCTAGCTACTGAAGTGAAGGAGGGTGTGTTAGTTCGGCTCCAAAAATTATATTTGCAAAATGGCTTCATTTTGTGTACTTGGGCGGTGCTTGATAGTTGTTTCGACTATATGATTGGTGTATACAACGCACACATACTTTCTCCGGGAATATGATTGGACGACAGTGAACCATTAAAGTTAATTTACGCAGGACAGGACAGGAGATCCATACGAATGGGCTTTTAAAAAAGTATTGAAAAACTGTTATGTTATTCTTATTTCTCTGTCGGTACTACAACACGTTACTATTACTGTTATGTTGGGTACTACAACACGTTACTATTACACTGTTATGTTGGGTACTACAACACGTTACTATTACTGTTATGTTGGGTACTACAACACGTTACTATTACACTGTTATGTTGGGTACTACAACACGTTACTATTACACTGTTATGTTGGGTACTACAACACGTTACTATTACACTGTTATGTTGGGTACTACAACACGTTACTATTACACTGTTATGATGGGTACTACAACACGTTACTATTACACTGTTATGTTGGGTACTACAACACGTTACTATTACACTGTTATGTTGGGTACTACAACACGTTACTATTACGCTGTTATGTTGGGTACTACAACACGTTACTATTACACTGTTATGTTGGGTACTACAACACGTTACTATTACACTGTTATGTTGGGTACTACAACACGTTACTATTACACTGTTATGTTGGGTACTACAACACGTTACTATTACACTGTTATGTTGGGTACTACAACACGTTACTATTACGCTGTTATGTTGGGTACTACAACACGTTACTATTACGCTGTTATGTTGGGTACTACAACACGTTACTATTACGCTGTTATGTTGGGTACTACAACACGTTACTATTACACTGTAATGTTGGGTACTACAACACGTTACTATTACGCTGTTATGTTGGGTACTACAACACGTTACTATTACACTGTTATGTTGGGTACTACAACACGTTACTATTACACTGTTATGTTGGGTACTACAACACGTTACTATTACTGTTATGTTGGGTACTACAACACGTTACTATTACACTGTTATGTTGGGTACTACAACACGTTACTATTACACTGTTATGTTGGGTACTACAACACGTTACTATTACACTGTTATGTTGGGTACTACAACACGTTACTATTACACTGTTATGTTGGGTACTACAACACGTTACTATTACGCTGTTATGTTGGGTACTACAACACGTTACTATTACACTGTTATGTTGGGTACTACAACACGTTACTATTACACTGTTATGTTGGGTACTACAACACGTTACTGTTACACTGTTATGTTGGGTACTACAACACGTTACTATTACACTGTTATGTTGGGTACTACAACACGTTACTGTTACACTGTTATGTTGGGTACTACAACACGTTACTATTACACTGTTATGTTGGGTACTACAACACGTTACTATTACACTGTTATGATGGGTACTACAACACGTTACTATTACACTGTTATGTTGGGTACTACAACACGTTACTATTACACTGTTATGTTGGGTACTACAACACGTTACTATTACACTGTTATGTTGGGTACTACAACACGTTACTATTACACTGTTATGTTGGGTACTACAACACGTTACTATTACGCTGTTATGTTGGGTACTACAACACGTTACTATTACGCTGTTATGTTGGGTACTACAACACGTTACTATTACGCTGTTATGTTGGGTACTACAACACGTTACTATTACACTGTAATGTTGGGTACTACAACACGTTACTATTACGCTGTTATGTTGGGTACTACAACACGTTACTATTACACTGTTATGTTGGGTACTACAACACGTTACTATTACACTGTTATGTTGGGTACTACAACACGTTACTATTACTGTTATGTTGGGTACTACAACACGTTACTATTACACTGTTATGTTGGGTACTACAACACGTTACTATTACACTGTTATGTTGGGTACTACAACACGTTACTATTACACTGTTATGTTGGGTACTACAACACGTTACTATTACACTGTTATGTTGGGTACTACAACACGTTACTATTACACTGTTATGTTGGGTACTACAACACGTTACTATTACACTGTTATGTTGGGTACTACAACACGTTACTATTACGCTGTTATGTTGGGTACTACAACACGTTACTATTACGCTGTTATGTTGGGTACTACAACACGTTACTATTACACTGTTATGTTGGGTACTACAACACGTTACTATTACTGTTATGTTGGGTACTACAACACGTTACTATTACACTGTTATGTTGGGTACTACAACACGTTACTATTACACTGTTATGTTGGGTACTACAACACGTTACTATTACACTGTTATGTTGGGTACTACAACACGTTACTATTACACTGTTATGTTGGGTACTACAACACGTTACTATTACACTGTTATGTTGGGTACTACAACACGTTACTATTACACTGTTATGTTGGGTACTACAACACGTTACTATTACACTGTTATGTTGGGTACTACAACACGTTACTATTACTGTTATGTTGGGTACTACAACACGTTACTATTACACTGTTATGTTGGGTACTACAACACGTTACTATTACACTGTTATGTTGGGTACTACAACACGTTACTGTTACACTGTTATGTTGGGTACTACAACACGTTACTATTACGCTGTTATGTTGGGTACTACAACACGTTACTATTACACTGTTATGTTGGGTACTACAACACGTTACTATTACACTGTTATGTTGGGTACTACAACACGTTACTATTACACTGTTATGTTGGGTACTACAACACGTTACTATTACACTGTTATGTTGGGTACTACAACACGTTACTATTACACTGTTATGTTGGGTACTACAACACGTTACTATTACACTGTTATGTTGGGTACTACAACACGTTACTATTACGCTGTTATGTTGGGTACTACAACACGTTACTATTACACTGTTATGTTGGGTACTACAACACGTTACTATTACACTGTTATGTTGGGTACTACAACACGTTACTATTACACTGTTATGTTGGGTACTACAACACGTTACTATTACACTGTTATGTTGGGTACTACAACACGTTACTATTACACTGTTATGTTGGGTACTACAACACGTTACTATTACACTGTTATGTTGGGTACTACAACACGTTACTATTACACTGTTATGTTGGGTACTACAACACGTTACTATTACACTGTTATGTTGGGTACTACAACACGTTACTATTACACTGTTATGTTGGGTACTACAACACGTTACTATTACACTGTTATGTTGGGTACTACAACACGTTACTATTACACTGTTATGTGGGTACTACAACACGTTACTATTACACTGTTATGTTGGGTACTACAACACGTTACTATTACACTGTTATGTTGGGTACTACAACACGTTACTATTACGCTGTTATGTTGGGTACTACAACACGTTACTATTACACTGTTATGTTGGGTACTACAACACGTTACTATTACACTGTTATGTTGGGTACTACAACACGTTACTATTACACTGTTATGATGGGTACTACAACACGTTACTATTACACTGTTATGTTGGGTACTACAACACGTTACTATTACACTGTTATGTTGGGTACTACAACACGTTACTATTACACTGTTATGTTGGGTACTACAACACGTTACTATTACACTGTTATGTTGGGTACTACAACACGTTACTATTACACTGTTATGTTGGGTACTACAACACGTTACTATTACACTGTTATGTTGGGTACTACAACACGTTACTATTACACTGTTATGTTGGGTACTACAACACGTTACTATTACACTGTTATGTTGGGTACTACAACACGTTACTGTTACACTGTTATGTTGGGTACTACAACACGTTACTATTACGCTGTTATGTTGGGTACTACAACACGTTACTATTACACTGTTATGTTGGGTACTACAACACGTTACTATTACACTGTTATGTTGGGTACTACAACACGTTACTATTACACTGTTATGTTGGGTACTACAACACGTTACTATTACACTGTTATGTTGGGTACTACAACACGTTACTATTACACTGTTATGTTGGGTACTACAACACGTTACTATTACATTGTTATGTTGGGTACTACAACACGTTACTATTACACTGTTATGTTGGGTACTACAACACGTTACTATTACACTGTTATGTTGGGTACTACAACACGTTACTATTACACTGTTATGTTGGGTACTACAACACGTTACTATTACAATGTTATTACTAGTACATGATATTACATTGTACTTTGTATTAGAATACAATATATTACATATTATATACATATTACAATGTATGTGAATATACCACGACCTGATAGGACAGGTAACTAATAACCATTGACAGTAACCATTCCTCTATATTGAAACGTGCAGACAACACAACTCGCATTCAAGACAGAGAAAGAAATTACAATCAAGCCTGAATACCCTAAAAAATAACTTTATTTTGAAAAACCTTAAGAAAAAAATACTAAGATGTCATATTGTACAAAACAAATAACAGATCGTCGACCCCCAAACCTTTCAGGCAGCCAGGTAAAACAGAGTACAATACTAAAGCTTCGTTTTCTCAGGTATAATTTACTTTTAGTAGAAGATCTTAAAATAAACCGTTTTTAGCTATGCAAAAGTAGTAAAAGCAGAGGACAGAGCAGTAACGATACAGTATTAAGGGAAACACAATAGTGATCAATGTTCCTTCGGCACTGAGCAAATTTCAGGTCTTTAAGTTACAGTTTTACTGTGAACACTGAGGATTCACCCGCTTTAAGTTACAGTTTTACTGTGAACACTGAGGCTGTACCCGCTTTAAGTTACAGTTTTACTGTGAACACTGAGGATTCACCCGCTTTAAGTTACAGTTTTACTGTGAACACTGAGGATTCACCCGCTTTAAGTTACAGTTTTACTGTGAACACTGAGGCTGTACCCGCTTTAAGTTACAGTTTTACTGTGAACACTGAGGATTCACCCGCTTTAAGTTCCAGTTTTACTGTGAACACTGAGGCTGTACCCGCTTTAAGTTACAGTTTTACTGTGAACACTGAGGATTCACCCGCTTTAAGTTACAGTTTTACTGTGAACACTGAGGATTCACCCGCTTTAAGTTACAGTTTTACTGTGAACACTGAGGATTCACCCGCTTTAAGTTACAGTTTTACTGTGAACACTGAGGATTCACCCGCTTTAAGTTACAGTTTTACTGTGAACACTGAGGCTGTACCCGCTTTAAGTTCCAGTTTTACTGTGAACACTGAGGCTGTTCCCGCTTTAAGTTACAGTTTTACTGTGAACACTGAGGCTGTACCCGCTTTAAGTTACAGTTTTACTGTGAACACTGAGGATTCACCCGCTTTAAGTTACAGTTTTACTGTGAACACTGAGGCTATACCCGCTTTAAGTTAGTTTTACTTTGAATACTGAGGCTGTACCCGCTTTAAGTTACAGTTTTGACAGTGGTCAAGTAGGCTACTGTGGCTATTTGATCACGATGTAGGCCTACCAGAGTGGCCTACCATCAAATAAAAACTAGAGAAACTGCATCACATTACATTTTAACATGGAAATAGCCGTTCTATCGTTCAACCTACAGTAGCAGTCAATGTGTGGTGTTCAACGTAGGCCTACATTCCATGAGACTGATGAAAAAAAACATGTAGGGATTGACAACCTGTTCATCCACTTGTCCTTTAGACAAGGAGGTGACTGTTTTTGTGTTGGTTGATGCAAGAAACCACAAAATAAAATGCATTATTATTCCCATACCATTATTACAGCGAATCAGACAAATTATGCTACCCTCTGCTTATTTGTTACTTAGCTTATTCAAGCGTGTCTCAAAATACAACACTGCCCCTTTAAGAACGAATATAGGGATATTGCAGCTCTGATTGGTTACGACGCACCGGTCTGTGTAGAGTATGGGCCTGTGTCGGGCCTGATGTCGGGCCTGTGTCGGGCCTGATGTCGGGCCTGATGTGGTGACTGATGTGGGGCCTGATGTCGGGCCTGATGTGGTGACTGATGTCGGGCCTGATGTCGGGCCTGATGTGGTGACTGATGTCGGGCCTGATGTCGGGCCTGATGTCGGGCCTGATGTCGGGCCTGATGTGGTGACTGATGTGGGGCCTGATGTCGTGTCGTGCCTGATATCGGGCCTGATGTCGTGCCTGATGTCGGGCCTGACGTGGTGACTGATGTCGGGCCTGATGTGGTGACTGATGTCGGGCCTGACGTGGTGACTGATGTCGGGCCTGATGTGGTGACTGATGTCGGGCCTGATGTCGTGCCTGATGTCGGGCCTGACGTGGTGACTGATGTCGGGCCTGATGTGGTGACTGATGTCGGGCCTGATGTCAGGCCTGATGTCGGGCCTGATGTCGGGCCTGATGTGGTGACTGATGTCGGGCCTGATGTGGTGACTGATGTGGGGCCTGATGTCGGGCCTGATGTGGTGACTGATGTGGGGCCTGATGTCGTGTCGTGCCTGATGTCGGGCCTGATGTCGTGCCTGATGTGGGGCCTGACGTCGGGCCTGACGTCGTGCCTGATGTGGTGACTGATGTCAGGCCTGATGTCGGGCCTGACGTCGGGCCTGATGTCGGGCCTGATGTGGGGCCTGATGTCGGGCCTGACGTCGTGCCTGATGTGGTGACTGATGTCGGGCCGGTGTCGGGCCTGATGTCATGGCTGATGTCGGGCCTGATTTCGTGCCTGACGTCGGCCTGATGTCGTGTCGTGCCTGATGTTGGGCCTAATGTCGTGTCGGGCCTGATGTCGGGCCTAATGTCGTGTCGGGCCTGATGTCGGGCCTAATGTCGTGTCGTGCCTGATGTCGTCCCTGATGTCGGGCCGGTGTCGGGCCTGATGTCGGGCCTGTCAATGCAATAGATTCCTACTCCAACGCTCTCTGCCTACAAGAAAATCTCTCACATAGTTAGTTTTGTTTCAGTATGTCGCATTGAAAGTGGCTAATATTGCGTTGATTCAATCATAATTCGCACAGTAGAGGGAAACGTTGATAGTGTTAACAGGGAAAACTAGACAGTTCAATGTCGTGCATCTGTGGTCCCGGGGAGCCGTGCACCATTTATAGGGAACATAATAATAACAGTAATAGTACGTGGAGTAACTATTTATTATATTTTTTTATTTTATTTATCCGTTATTTTACCAGGTAAGTTGACTGAGAACACGTTCTCATTTACAGCAACGACCTGGGGAATAGTTACAGAGGAGAGGGATGAATGAGCCAATTGGAAACTGGGGATTATTAGGTGACCGTGATGGTTTGAGGGACAGATTGGGAATTTAGTCAGGACACCGGGGTTAACACCCCTACTCTGACCACAGAGAGCCAGGACACCAGGGTTAACACCCCTACTCTTACGATAAGTGCCATGGGATCTTTAATGACCTCAGAGAGTCAGGACACCCGTTTTAACGTCCCATCTGAAAGACGGCACCCTACACAGGGCAATGTCCCCAATCACTGCCCTGGGGCATTGGGATATTTCGTAGACCAGAGGAAAGAGTGCCTCCTACTGGCCCTCCAACACCACTTCCAGCAGCATCTGGTCTCCCATCCAGGGACCGACCAGGAAATGGAAATAAACTTTAAGGGCAGGTTTCCCAGACACAAATTAAGTTAAGTTAAGTAATAAAAAGCATGTTCAATAGAAAATCTCCATTGAACTATATTTTTAGTCCAGGTCTAGGATTAATCTGTGTCTGGGAAATTATCTCTAGATATCAAATCTCTTTTAAATAAGCCCACTGTAGCCTATTGATTACTTCAACTGCCATCTCTGTAGATAAAGTTTCAATCTCTCGAAAGTCCTCTCCTCTCCCTCTCCCTCTCCTCTCTTCATCTCACTCTCTCCATCACCCCCACACAAAAAAAAGACTAAAACATGAAAATGAAATCTTCATATATTCATATATTAAAATGCTAAAATATAAAATAGTTTGTAGATCTTTATTTCATTGTGAACAGCTGTTGGTCTAATGACCACAGAGATCCGAGAACCACAGTAATATATTGGCACCCTTAAAATAATTCAACATTTTCTTCTAAAATAAGTTGACATTGAAAAAAAAAAACTGTGCCTTCACACGTATATTTGTTTGATTAACAACTGCACAGAACCAAGAAAATAAAAGTCACTTCAAAGTCAGAAAATGGCCTGGACTAAAGTATTCCAAATTCAAATTCATTTGGTTGGAGGCAGGTGATTATCTTTATACTGTGTAATTTTATCTCCCCAACCAGTCTCAACCAGTCTTACAGTACTGACGATAACAACCAGTCTCAACCAGTCTCACAGTACTGACAACACAACCAGTCTCACAGTACTGACAACACAACCAGTCTCACAGTACTGACAACACAACCAGTCTCACAGTACTGACAACACAACCAGTCTCACAGTACTGACAACACAACCAGTCTCACAGTACTGACAACACAACCAGTCTCACAGTACTGACAACACAACCAGTCTTACAGTACTGACAACACAACCAGTCTTACAGTACTGACAACACAACCAGTCTTACAGTACTGATAACACAACCAGTCTCACAGTACTGACAACACAACCAGTCTCACAGTACTGACAACACAACCAGTCTCACAGTACTGACAACACAACCAGTCTCACAGTACTGACAACACAACCAGTCTCACAGTACTGACAACACAACCAGTCTCACAGTACTGACAACACAACCAGTCTCACAGTACACACCTGTCTTACACGCTCACACACACACCTGTGTTAATCCTTCCGCATGCTTCGGTTCGGCTGAACGAGTGTACTCGCATACTCCCTTAAAAAGACCTTCGCTTGAAAAACAAGAAAAAAAGTAGCGATGGTACTGTTTGTCCAACTTGAGACGCCGTAGCCAGTATAAACTTCCTCAAAATAATCAGAATTCATCTAAAGATAACTCAAGAAATCTGTCATAAATTGACGTTTTTGTCAAGGAGATGCTAGTCGAATGGTTTTACATCTAACCAAGATATTTCTCCATGAAAACATGTGCATGAAAACTATTAGTCTGTTGTTGACCAATCACTGACGAAGGGGCGTAGACTTCGGTACTGTTGACCAATCACTGACGAAGGGGCGTAGACTTCGACGACTGAACTTCAGCTTGCCAAGAGAAAAGAACACGAACAGCCCGAAAAAACCCTCACCGAAATGAACAGAAACGTCACACGATGTAGAAAATATAAAATATTCACAAACTGTTTTGGATGGGAAGCATGCGGATAACTTTACACACCTGTCTTACACACAGCTCACACACACCTGTATTACACATAGCTCACACACACCTGTCTTACACACAGCTCACACACACCTGTCTTACACACAGCTCACACACACCTGTCTCACACACACACACCTGTCTTACACACAGCTCACACACACCTGTCTTACACACAGCTCACACACACCTGTCTCACACACACACACCTGTCTTACACACAGCTCACACACACCTGTCTTACACACAGCTCACACACACCTGTCTTACACACAGCTCACACACACCTGCAGACTGTAGGACCTGAGTTAGAGCATGGACCAGAAGCCCATCAAAATATAATTGTTAATAAAGTAGGGCTGAGGGGACGCAACTAAGGGGTTAAAAACAGGACTCTCGCTTTCTCAGCTTCCTGTATATAGTAGAGGTGATACAACTTCCTCTATATAGTAACCCGAAGGCAGTGGACAGGTGATACAACTTCCTCTATATAGTAACCTGAAGGCAGTGGACAGGTGACACAGCTTCCTCTATTTAGTAACCTGAAGGCAGTGGACAGGTAACACAGCTTCCTCTATATAGTAACCTGAAGGCAGTGGACAGGTAACACAGCTTCCTCTATATAGTAACCTGAAGGCAGTGGACAGGTGACACAGCTTCCTCTATATAGTAACCTGAAGGCAGTGGACAGGTAACACAGCTTCCTCTATATAGTAACCTGAAGGCAGTGGACAGGTAACACAGCTTCCTCTATATAGTAACCTGAAGGCAGTGGACAGGTGACACAGCTTCCTCTATATAGTAACCTGAAGGCAGTGGACAGGTGACACAGCTTCCTCTATATAGTAACCTGAAGGCAGTGGACAGGTAACACAGCTTCCTCTATATAGTAACCTGAAGGCAGTGGACAGGTAACACAGCTTCCTCTATATAGTAACCTGAAGGCAGTGGACAGGTAACACAGCTTCCTCTATATAGTAACCTGAAGGCAGTGGACAGGTGACACAGCTTCCTCTATATAGTAACCTGAAGGCAGTGGACAGGTAACACAGCTTCCTCTATATAGTAACCTGAAGGCAGTGGACAGGTAACACAGCTTCCTCTATATAGTAACCTGAAGGCAGTGGACAGGTGACACAGCTTCCTCTATATAGTAACCTGAAGGCAGTGGACAGGTAACACAGCTTCCTCTATATAGTAACCTGAAGGCAGTGGACAGGTAACACAGCTTCCTCTATATAGTAACCTGAAGGCAGTGGACAGGTGACACAGCTTCCTCTATATAGTAACCTGAAGGCAGTGGACAGGTGACACAGCTTCCTCTATATAGTAACCTGAAGGCAGTGGACAGGAGACACAGCTTCCTCTATATAGTAACCTGAAGGCAGTGGACAGGTAACACAGCTTCCTCTATATAGTAACCTGAAGGCAGTGGACAGGTGACACAGCTTCCTCTATTTAGTAACCTGAAGGCAGTGGACAGGTGACACAGGTTCCTCTATATAGTAACCTGAAGGCAGTGGACAGGTAACACAGCTTCCTCTATATAGTAACCTGAAGGCAGTGGACAGGTAACACAGCTTCCTCTATATAGTAACCTGAAGGCAGTGGACAGGTAACACAGCTTCCTCTATATAGTAACCTGAAGGCAGTGGACAGGTGACACAGCTTCCTCTATATAGTAACCTGAAGGCAGTGGACAGGTGACACAGCTTCCTCTATATAGTAACCTGAAGGCAGTGGACAGGTAACACAGCTTCCTCTATATAGTAACCTGAAGGCAGTGGACAGGTAACACAGCTTCCTCTATATAGTAACCTGAAGGCAGTGGACAGGTAACACAGCTCCCTCTATATAGTAACCTGAAGGCAGTGGACAGGTAACACAGCTTCCTCTATATAGTAACCTGAAGGCAGTGGACAGGTAACACCGCTTCCTCTATATAGTAACCTGAAGGCAGTGGACAGGTGACACAGCTTCCTCTATATAGTAACCTGAAGGCAGTGGACAGGTAACACAGCTTCCTCTATATAGTAACCTGAAGGCAGTGGACAGGTGACACAGCTTCCTCTATATAGTAACCTGAAGGCAGTGGACAGGTGACACAGCTTCCTCTATATAGTAACCTGAAGGCAGTGGACAGGTGACACAGCTTCCTCTATATAGTAACCTGAAGGCAGTGGACAGGTGACACAGCTTCCTCTATATAGTAACCTGAAGGCAGTGGACAGGTAACACAGCTTCCTCTATATAGTAACCTGAAGGCAGTGGACAGGTAACACCGCTTCCTCTATATAGTAACCTGAAGGCAGTGGACAGGTAACACCGCTTCCTCTATATAGTAACCTGAAGGCAGTGGACAGGTGACACCGCTTCCTCTATATAGTAACCTGAAGGCAGTGGACAGGTAACACAGCTTCCTCTATATAGTAACCTGAAGGCAGTGGACAGGTGACACAGCTTCCTCTATATAGTAACCTGAAGGCAGTGGACAGGTGACACAGCTTCCTCTATATAGTAACCTGAAGGCAGTGGACAGGTAACACAGCTTCGTCTATATAGTAACCTGAAGGCAGTGGACAGGTGACACAGCCTCCTCTATATAGTAACCTGAAGGCAGTGGGCAGGTGACACAGCTTCCTCTATATAGTAACCTGAAGGCAGTGGACAGGTGACACAGCTTCCTCTATATAGTAACCTGAAGGCAGTGGACAGGAGACACAGCTTCCTCTATATAGTAACCTGAAGGCAGTGGACAGGTAACACAGCTTCCTCTATATAGTAACCTGAAGGCAGTGGACAGGTAACACAGCTTCCTCTATATAGTAACCTGAAGGCAGTGGACAGGTGACACAGCTTCCTCTATATAGTAACCTGAAGGCAGTGGACAGGTGACACAGCTTCCTCTATATAGTAACCTGAAGGCAGTGGACAGGTGACACAGCTTCCTCTATATAGTAACCTGAAGGCAGTGGACAGGTAACACAGCTTCCTCTATATAGTAACCTGAAGGCAGTGGACAGGTGACACAGGTTCCTCTATATAGTAACCTGAAGGCAGTGGACAGGTAACACCGCTTCCTCTATATAGTAACCTGAAGGCAGTGGACAGGTGACACCGCTTCCTCTATATAGTAACCTGAAGGCAGTGGACAGGTAACACAGCTTCCTCTATATAGTAACCTGAAGGCAGTGGACAGGTGACACAGCGTCCTCTATATAGTAACCTGAAGGCAGTGGACAGGTGACACAGCTTCCTCTATATAGTAACCTGAAGGCAGTGGACAGGTAACACAGCTTCGTCTATATAGTAACCTGAAGGCAGTGGACAGGTGACACAGCCTCCTCTATATAGTAACCTGAAGGCAGTGGGCAGGTGACACAGCTTCCTCTATATAGTAACCTGAAGGCAGTGGACAGGTAACACAGCTTCCTCTATATAGTAACCTGAAGGCAGTGGACAGGTAACACAGCTTCCTCTATATAGTAACCTGAAGGCAGTGGACAGGAGACACAGCTTCCTCTATATAGTAACCTGAAGGCAGTGGACAGGTAACACAGCTTCCTCTATATAGTAACCTGAAGGCAGTGGACAGGTAACACAGCTTCCTCTATATAGTAACCTGAAGGCAGTGGACAGGTGACACAGGTTCCTCTATATAGTAACCTGAAGGCAGTGGACAGGTAACACAGCTTCCTCTATATAGTAACCTGAAGGCAGTGGACAGGTGAAACTAACAGCTTCCTGTCTATCGTGACATAAAGGCAGTGGAGAGGAGAACGTTTAAATTAAGGCCAGCTGGGTTGACCAGGAGAGGAAGCCACAGTCGACTTTCTCAATTCCTCCTCTAGGCTTCATGGCACAGCTCCACATCAAAACACGGTCCATGGTATCTTTCCCAGCCCCCTTAGCCCCTTCACCCCTAGGCATTAGTGTAGCTCTGACAGGATTGGATACGGGCAACAACGTAGACACATTTCCACCTAGCCCATCAGGGTTGTACTCATTAATAAACACCGTAACAAAATGTATTGCAATAGAAGATTGTAAAAGTTCAGGTAGATCCCTCCCTGTTTCAGTCTGTTTTGTTCCGTTCGGTGCCTAATGAACATGACCCAGGTCAAGCTATTTTCACACAGTAGTTCCATATAGAATCGCTTCTGTATCCTGTGGAAATGACGAATAAAGTCTGATTTCCTTTCTGATACCTATCCAATTGCATCAGATCGAGGCCATTTAACCCTTTCTATCCCCTCACCAGTCCCAAATGGAACCCTATTCCCTATATAGTGCACCATATAGGGAATAGGGTGCCAATATGGGACGTTACCCACAGGCACAGATCTGAGACCAGTTTTAAGCCTACCCCTTAAAGGGATATAGCACCATTTTGGCAATTAAAGCCCTTTAACTACTTAACCAGAGTCAGATGAACTCATGGATACACATGTTGTGTCTCTGAGTGTAGTTTAAAGGAAGTTGAAGTTTTGTGAGCCTTTGATAGCTAGCGTTAGCGTAATGACTGGAAGTCTATGGTTTCAGTTAGCTGATTGCGCTAACGCCAGCTGATCCCATAGATCATTAACTAGATTCAGCCAGGGAAAGATTTTTTTTCTTGAGCGAATGGTAAGGAACAAATTACAAATAATATGTAGACTGCAAATTGACCGCAAGAATCCCAAACAGATATATATACACACACTGACTAAACAATAATTTCAAACCTGGCTTACATTTGAATACAATCACATATATCTCTCTATTATGAGTGAGAATACTTTGGTATAGATTTCCAAAATCAAAATCACTTGGAACTGATTTGCAGGTGTTTTTAACAGTCTTTATGTCCAACAATAAAATAACGTAAACTTGTATTTAATTTTTGCTCAGAAAAATTGTGTGGGGGGGGTGGGGGTAAATAAAATCGAGGCACCAGTTGGGGAACCCTGTCAGACCTCCAGTCATTGTCAAAATGTCACACTATCCCTTTAATGATTACAACTATATTTTGGGAGGGTAAAACTGGTCCAAGATCAGTATCAACTTCTCGCTGGGGTCTATAACAGCATACAGGCGTTCTTCTTTCCACGTCTCTTGGCCTGTAGCGCCGCCCTGGTGGCCATCTCAAACACCTCCCTGACTCCATCCTTGGTCTTAGCTGAGCACTCCTGGCAGCCGTAGGCACTGATCCGGTTAGCCATGTCTCTGCCCTCCTCCGACTTCACTGGCTCCTAGAGACAAAGAGAGAGAAAAAATGATTTTGTTTAGCGAGAGGGAGACGGAGAAGAGTTGACCTGTCCATCACACACATACCTGTTTCATCTTGGAGCGAAACAGAGAAGTTAACAGACACACGTCTCTGCTACAGGAAGAAGGGTGTTTACGTACCTGTTTCATCTTGGCCAACTCCCTGCGTGTGTGTTCGTCGTTCCTCAGGTCCTTCTTGTTGCCCACGAGGATGATGGGAACATTAGGACAGAAGTGTTTCACCTCCGGAGTCCACTTCTCTGGAATGTTCTCTGGAGGGAGAGAGAGACATTTTAGTGGGTGTGTGTGTGTGTGTCATGTTCAGCTAACTCCTCTGACTGTGTGTGTGTGTGTGTGTGTGTGTGTGTGTGTGTGTGTGTGTGTGTGTGTGTGTCATTAGTCGTATGTACCGGATACACCAGGGGTATTGAACTCTGACCCTACGAGGTCCGGAGTCTGCTGTTTTTCTGTTCTACCTGATAATGAATTGCTCCCACCTGGTGTCCCAGGTCTAAATCAGTCCCTGATTAGAGGGGAATCACCCACCTGGTGTCCCAGGTCTAAATCAGTCCCTGATTAGAGGGGAATCACCCACCTGGTGTCCCAGGTCTAAATCAGTCCCTGATTAGAGGGGAATCACCCACCTGGTGTCCCAGGTCTAAATCAGTCCCTGATTAGAGGGGAATCACCCACCTGGTGTCCCAGGTCTAAATCAGTCCCTGATTAGAGGGGAATCACCCACCTGGTGTCCCAGGTCTAAATCAGTCCCTGATTAGAGGGGAATCACCCACCTGGTGTCCCAGGTCTAAATCAGTCCCTGATTAGAGGGAGACAATGAAAAAACGCAATGGAACTGTTTTCCCGGACCAGAGTTGAGTTGGAGGGGGTATACACCGTCCAACAAAACACTTCCAGAGCTGAGTTGGAGGGGGTATACACCGTCCAACAAAACACTTCCAGAGCTGAGTTGGAGGGGGTATACACCGTCCAACAAAACACTTCCAGAGCTGAGTTGGAGGGGGTATTCACCGCCCAACAAAACACTTCCAGAGCTGAGTTGGAGGGGGTATTCACCGCCCAACAAAACACTTCCAGAGCTGTGTGTGTTGTATGTTACCTAAGCTATCTGGGCTGTCGACAGAGAAGCACATGAGTATAACGTCAGTGTCGGGGTAGGAGAGAGGTCTCAGTCTGTCATAGTCCTCCTGTCCTGCTGTGTCCCATAACGCTAACTCCACCTGGGAGGGAGGGAGGGAGGGAGGGAAAGAAAGAGGAGGGAGAGAGGGAGTCTTTTAGCACAGTGGTTAAGGAACTCAGTCCAGCTTTAAACTTACTCTTGAAAGTTGTAATAGTAGAATGTACAAGGTGACATTTCTAAATCGGGTATTACATCATCAGTTCCTCTTGTCATGTCAGTTATTACAGACCTTAGAGAGATATTTATAACTTTTCAGAAACATCCAGATCAACTAGCCCGTGTCAGCTAACGTTCTATAGTAATGTTTGAGTCACTCAAATACCACACGAATAAACATTAAACATGGCAAAACGTATACAACTGCAGGAAATGAGCTTTAAACCTGCAAAATGTTCTCTCCGACAACAAGACGGGTGTGAACAGTGTGTGTCATGAACAGTGCTTCTGCCCACAGAAATAGACGTGGCGCATGATGGGCTGATTAAGCAGACACTATTATCCAGGCCAGTTAGTGCATTCATCTGCAGATAGCTAGGTGGGACAACCACATATCACAGTCATAGTCAGTACATTCATCTACAGATAGCTAGGTGAGACAACCACATATCACAGTCATAGTCAGTACATTCATCTGCAGATAGCTAGGTGAGACAACCACATATCACAGTCATAGTCAGTACATTCATCTGCAGATAGCTAGGTGAGACAACCACATATCACAGTCATAGTCAGTACATTCATCTTCAGATAGCTAGGTGGGACAACCACATATCACAGTCATAGTCAGTACATTCATCTGCAGATAGCTAGGTGAGAACCACATATCACAGTCATAGTCAGTACATTCATCTGCAGATAGCTAGGTGGGACAACCACATATCACAGTCATAGTCAGTACATTCATCTGCAGATAGCTAGGTGGGACAACCACATATCACAGTCATAGTCAGTACATTCATCTGCAGATAGCTAGGTGGGACAACCACATATCACAGTCATAGTCAGTACATTCATCTGCAGATAGCTAGGTGAGAACCACATATCACAGTCAGTACATTCATCTGCAGATAGCTAGGTGGGACAACCACATATCACAGTCATAGTCAGTACATTCATCTTCAGATAGCTAGGTGAGACAACCACATATCACAGTCATAGTCAGTACATTCATCTGCAGATAGCTAGGTGAGACAACCACATATCACAGTCATAGTCAGTACATTCATCTGCAGATAGCTAGGTGGGACAACCACATATCAGTCATAGTCAGTACATTCATCTGCAGATAGCTAGGTGGGACAACCACATATCACAGTCAGTACATTCATCTGCAGATAGCTAGGTGGGACACCACATATCACAGTCATAGTCAGTACATTCATCTGCAGATAGCTAGGTGAGACAACCACATATCACAGCCATAGTCAGTACATTCATCTTCAGATAGCTAGGTGAGACAACCACATATCACAGTCAGTACGTTCATCTTCAGATAGCTAGGTGGGACAACCACATATCACAGTCATAGTCAGTACATTCATCTTCAGATAGCTAGGTGAGACAACCACATATCACAGTCATAGTCAGTACATTCATCTGCAGATAGCTAGGTGAGACAACCACATATCAGTCATAGTCAGTACATTCATCTGCAGATAGCTAGGTGGGACAACCACATATCACAGTCATAGTCAGTACATTCATCTGCAGATAGCTAGGTGAGACAACCACATATCAGTCATAGTCAGTACATTCATCTGCAGATAGCTAGGTGGGACAACCACATATCACAGTCATAGTCAGTACATTCATCTACAGATAGCTAGGTGGGACAACCACATATCACAGTCAGTACATTCATCTTCAGATAGCTAGGTGGGACAACCACATATCACAGTCATAGTCAGTACATTCATCTTCAGATAGCTAGGTGGGACAACCACATATCACAGTCATAGTCAGTACATTCATCTACAGATAGTTAGGTGGGACAACCACATATCACAGTCATAGTCAGTACATTCATCTTCAGATAGCTAGGTGAGACAACCACATATCACAGTCATAGTCAGTACATTCATCTGCAGATAGCTAGGTGAGACAACCACATATCAGTCATAGTCAGTACATTCATCTGCAGATAGCTAGGTGGGACAACCACATATCACAGTCATAGTCAGTACATTCATCTGCAGATAGCTAGGTGGGACAACCACATATCACAGTCATAGTCAGTACATTCATCTTCAGATAGCTAGGTGGGACAACCACATATCACAGTCATAGTCAGTACATTCATCTGCAGATAGCTAGGTGGGACACCCACATATCTCAGTCATAGTAAGTAACCTTTCAGCAGAGTCAGTGCTAGTTGGGAAGTCAAGGGGGTGGAACCATTTTGTCATTATATCCATCACTTTCAGGTGGAAAACAGGGCCACGGGTCTGGTTTAGAATTGGGCCCAAGAGAAAATGAGGACACGGTCAGTTTGGTTTGGAACTAGGACCCTGGCTGAGGCTCACCTGTTTGCCGTCGACCTCGATGTCAGCCACATAGTTCTCGAACACAGTGGGCACATAGACCTCTGGGAACTGGTCTTTACTGAAGACGATCAGCAGGCAGGTCTTCCCACACGCTCCGTCTCCCACTATCACCAGCTTCTTCCTGATTGCAGCCATCTATAGGAGAGGGGGGGGGGGGGGGGATAGAGAAAGAGGGGAGGAGAGGTGGAAGAGAGAGAGAGGAGAGGTGGAAAGGAGAGAGAGGGGAGAGATTAAAAGGAGAGAGATGGAAAGGAGAGAGAGAGAGGGGCAATAGAGATTAACACTTATATTATACCACTGCATCCATCTTTGTTTCCGTTTAGCCTGCATAGTGATACGCCTGGTTTTAGGCTACTTCACAAAGTTAGCTCAGGGTTTCTTGTTCCTGGGGTTATATTGTTTCTAGCCCTTAACTATTACACCTGATACAGATGATGTGTGTGTTCATATTGACCAGATCATTTTGTTCATGGGCGGGAAGGGTAGCCTAGCGTTTTAAGAACGTAGGGCCAGTAACTGAAAGGTTGCTGGTTCAAATCACCAAGTCAACTATGTGAAAAATCTCTATTTGCCCATGAGCAAGGTACTTAACCGTTAGTCGCTCTGGATAACACAGCGTCTGCTAAGTGACGAAATAAATAAATGTTGACATGAATGAAATACAGTGTTCTTTCATATGACCAAGGAATGACAGCTTAATTTCATAAGGATACATATTTTAGATAGCTAACATTGCCTTGGCCGGCTAATGTTATTAGCTAGCTAATTAGCTAATAAACTAGACAGCAAAAACAAAAGTAACCACGAACAATTAGGTAAACACATTATTAGTGAGAAATCTTATGCGTGTGTATTTGTATATATTTCTTGTAAATAGTTGCCAGTTTAGTTTGGTCATTTGCTAGTTAGCTAGAAAAAGGCTGTACTGTAAGGATACGCCTGACGCCCAAACCAATAATTCATTTCAGAATGTATACACATTTGTTTAAGGTTAGGAGTTAGTGATTGCTAGTTGGTTTAAGCGTCAGCTGTGTCCTTATATTCTTTTCCAGTTAGATAGCCAGCTAGCTTATGCGACAACAAGTTAGCTAGCTAACGTTAGTGTTTGGTTGTCAATACTTTGAGCTCCATTTGCGGTTTAAAAATACATGGCTACAGATTTCATACGTGTTTTAGTTATATATAATCATCAATATACGGTTGTCACACAACTGTATTAGATAAAGATAGTTAAAAAAAGGAATAGTTAGATTAAAGTTATGCTACCGTTTGTTAGCTCTGTTTCGGTTGTCGCCGCTTCTCTTCCGGTCCGGCCTGAAATCCCCGCCCACTTTGGACTGCCACGCACTGGCAGCATATAGAGACCTAGACAGGACTAGATCCACAGATCTATCTTAAAATGTCTACAAATCAACAACAACAAAAAATCTAATTGGAAAGAAACAGTGAAAAGATTACATTTTACCAACCCACCGTTTTTGATTTGATTTGATTTGCACTTTACAAGAAATAGCAAAACACAAATAATATCCACAATGAATCAAATAAAGTAAAGAAGGCAAAGAGTAAAAACAACATTTGATAAAGAAAATATAATTTAAATACAATTGTGAAGACTAATTTCAGAAGTTGATCTAACAACCCCCCCCCCAGGCTTAATCACCTTTCTCCTCTCTCAGTCCCAGACTCAGTCTCAAACCTCAAGTAGTCTACAGTCAGGCCAGTTGGTTGAGATGCTGGTTGCTTGGTTACAACATCGGAGTCGGGAGTCAGGATGAGACCGACAGGTAGGCGGCGTTTCTCAGCCATTCAAAATCATGCATCAGCATCATTTTTTATTGATATTTACAAAGAACTATCAATAGAAAACAGGTCGTGCAGTTAGTTTGAAGTCTTTCCAGCTTCAGTTTGAAGTGAGTGTGTTAGCTGTGTTGTTGGCTAGCTCCTCTGAACAACAGTATCCTGATGAGAGTACATTTTCTACTCCAGGTGAAATCACGCCTCATTAGCACATTGGTATGGATAAATGTCACTAGAAAACACCTTAATCAAATGCAAATGCAGCTACTTTGTTGTTATTCTGTCTGCACTGTTTGACGTGACTGTAAATTAGCCTTAGTTGGCTGGCTAGCAAGCAAGGGATAAGAAAGTTGCCAGGGTGGAGCCCATAGACACAGAGCAAAAAGACTGAACGACTGGGTCACGTCTCTAGCAACCGAACCAATAGAATGAATGACCAGCCGGTTTGGTAAACAACCTTAGATTTGTGTCGGATTATATCGGGATTATATCTTGTCAAAATAATTTTTTTAATGAAAATATGTCTATCATTATTTGAATACGTTTGTAACCAGTATAAACGTGATAATGCTCCCAAAACCGGTGTTTTGGGACGGTTTGCCGGGCCTCGACTTCATCTCGGGCCTAACAACACCCATGGCAATATATCCTCCAAACACGGCTTGTCGGGCATTATCACTTAAACAAGAGAGAGTGGCTTTTGGCACGATCGCATCGGCCATCACTGTCGAGTGAGCTGCGCATCATTGGCCATTTTTAGGACTGTAATTTCCTCTTCATACTGTAGCCTACAATTTGTGCGTTCCACACACACACCTTGGCCTAGGTTATTGATGGCTTCAAGACAAGGTCATTTTTATTGATCTCAGTTTGTCAGTGTCAATTTAGCCTGTCATTTAGATCATTTGCGTGGTATTAAAAAAGATTCTGCCAGTCTCCAGTCATGTAAAATGACTTAAAATAGCATTACATTATTTTATAAAAGGACACAGGATCCAAGGCTACTAAAAATGTTCCCCGTGTGTGCAACTTCTGTAAGTACCTCAACTCTGCTGCTCTATGTCACTAAGCAAAATTACATGCTTTATTACTGTATATAAAGGGGATTTTTTTTTAAATCTCATGCGTTCTGGTACCTCAGAGCTCCCCAGGTCACCCTACTCTCCCCAGGTCACCCTACTCTCCCCAGGTCACCCTACTCTCCCCAGGTCACCCTACTCTCCCCAGGTCACCCTACTCTCCCCAGGTCACCCCCCAGGTCACCCCCCTCTCCCCAGGTCACCCCCCTCTCCCCAGGTCACCCCTCAGGCCACCCCCCTCTCCCCAGGTCACCCCCCAGGTCACTCCCCAGGTCACCCTACTCTCCCCAGGTCACCCCCCAGGTCACCCCCCTCTCCCCAGGTCACCCCCCAGGTCACCCCCCTCTCCCCAGGTCACCCAACTCTCCCTAGGTCACCCCCCTCTCCCCAGGTCACCTCCCAAGTCACCCCCCTCTCCCCAGGTCACCCCCCCTCTCCCCAGGTCACCCTACTCTCCCCAGGTCACCCCCCAGGTCACCCTAATCTCCCTAGGTCACCCCCCTCTCCCCAAGTCACCCCCCCAGGTGACCTGTGCTTAATATATGGAAAGTTGAGAAATAAATATAGTAAGCCTAGCCTATAGAAAGCTGACAGGATCCTCCTATTTTTAGTAGAGGCCATCAAAACACGGTTTTCTCAGACAATAGCATAGCATAGCCTATAGAAATGCAGCTCAACAGGGACACTTATTTAATTCCATGCACCAACCAGCTATGAGGAGCTGGCTCTCACTGTGCAACGGGTTCTGCTGTTATGCTGAACGCCAGGGCTCTAATGAAGTCTTTGGTTTGATTTTTGATTGCATTTGCGTCGATGTCAGAGTGATTGAAAGGGACAATAGAACGCCGAGTACCTGCCATTAGCAACCGGCTGTTAGCAAGTACTTAAGGGCTTGTAAGTAAGCATTTCACTGTAAGGTGAACCTGTTGTATTCGGCGCATGTGACAAATAAAAATTTGATTTGATTTGGTAGGCTACCAATGACCATCAGAGGCATCATTGGACAGTTTTGGAGAAGCCTAGTT
This sequence comes from Salvelinus namaycush, assembly GCF_016432855.1. Classification (NCBI taxonomy): domain Eukaryota; kingdom Metazoa; phylum Chordata; class Actinopteri; order Salmoniformes; family Salmonidae; genus Salvelinus; species Salvelinus namaycush. Next base: position 8,808 of record NC_052320.1, on the reverse strand, counting down.
ACTGTGACTAAACTGCCACGTGTTATTTGACTGAGGTCATGTGTCTCCTGATTGCCGTGTGGCGGCAACATGGTCACCGTAACAGCCCTACCGTGAGAAATGTTTTCACGGCAAAACAGAATGGCATTTTATGTAGGCACAGTGACACTTACAACGCCTTTCAGACATCTCCAAGATCCAGGAATCATACAGTGTTGAAGTTCAATGTTCTCATTCAATTGTGTAGTCGTAGTGGAGGGTAGACTACCAGCAGTACTGTAGTCCTAGTGGAGGGTAGACTACCGGCAGTACTGTAGTCCTAGTGGAGGGTAGACTACCGGCAGTACTGTAGTCCTAGTGGAGGGTAGACTACCGGCAGTACTGTAGTCCTAGTGGAGGGTAGACTACCGGCAGTACTGTAGTCCTAGTGGAGGGTAGACTACCAGCAGTACTGTAGTCCTAGTGGAGGGTAGACTGCCAGCAGTACTGTAGTCCTAGTGGAGGGTAGGCTACCGGCAGTACTGTAGTCCTAGTGGAGGGTAGGCTACCGGCAGTACTGTAGTCCTAGTGGAGGGTAGACTACCAGCAGTACAGTAGTCCTAGTGGAGGGTAGACTACCAGCAGTACTGTAGTCCTAGTGGAGGGTAGACTACCGGCAGTACTGTAGTCCTAGTGGAGGGTAGACTACCAGCAGTACTGTAGTCCTAGTGGAGGGTAGACTACCGGCAGTACTGTAGTCCTAGTGGAGGGTAGACTACCGGCAGTACTGTAGTCCTAGTGGAGGGTAGACTACCGGCAGTACTGTAGTCCTAGTGGAGGGTAGACTACCGGCAGTACTGTAGTCCTAGTGGAGGGTAGACTACCGGCAGTACTGTAGTCCTAGTGGGGGGTAGACTACCGGCAGTACTGTAGTCCTAGTGGAGGGTAGACTACCGGCAGTACTGTAGTCCTAGTGGAGGGTAGACTACCGGCAGTACTGTAGTCCTAGTGGAGGGTAGACTACCGGCAGTACTGTAGTCCTAGTGGAGGGTAGACTACCGGCAGTACTGTAGTCGTAGTGGAGGGTAGACTACCGGCAGTACTGTAGTCCTAGTGGGGGGTAGACTACCAGCAGTACTGTAGTCGTAGTGGAGGGTAGACTACCGGCAGTACTGTAGTCCTAGTGGAGGGTAGACTACCGGCAGTACTGTAGTCCTAGTGGAGGGTAGACTACCGGCAGTACTGTAGTCCTAGTGGAGGGTAGGCTACCGGCAGTACTGTAGTCCTAGTGGAGGGTAGGCTACCGGCAGTACTGTAGTCCTAGTGGAGGGTAGACTACCAGCAGTACAGTAGTCCTAGTGGAGGGTAGACTACCGGCAGTACTGTAGTCCTAGTGGAGGGTAGACTACCGGCAGTACTGTAGTCCTAGTGGAGGGTAGGCTACCGGCAGTACTGTAGTCCTAGTGGAGGGTAGGCTACCGGCAGTACTGTAGTCCTAGTGGAGGGTAGACTACCGGCAGTACTGTAGTCCTAGTGGAGGGTAGACTACCGGCAGTACTGTAGTCCTAGTGGAGGGTAGACTACCGGCAGTACTGTAGTCCTAGTGGAGGGTAGACTACCGGCAGTACTGTAGTCCTAGTGGAGGGTAGACTACCGGCAGTACTGTAGTCCTAGTGGAGGGTAGACTACCGGCAGTACTGTAGTCGTAGTGGAGGGTAGACTACCGGCAGTACTGTAGTCCTAGTGGGGGGTAGACTACCGGCATTACTGTAGTCCTAGTGGAGGGTAGACTACCGGCAGTACTATAGTCCTAGTGGAGGGTAGACTACCGGCAGTACTGTAGTCGTAGTGGAGGGTAGACTACCGGCAGTACTGTAGTCCTAGTGGAGGGTAGACTACCGGCAGTACTGTAGTCCTAGTGGAGGGTAGACTACCGGCAGTACTGTAGTCCTAGTGGAGGGTAGGCTACCGGCAGTACTGTAGTCCTAGTGGAGGGTAGGCTACCGGCAGTACTGTAGTCCTAGTGGAGGGTAGACTACCGGCAGTACAGTAGTCCTAGTGGAGGGTAGACTACCGGCAGTACTGTAGTCCTAGTGGAGGGTAGACTACCGGCAGTACTGTAGTCCTAGTGGAGGGTAGGCTACCGGCAGTACTGTAGTCCTAGTGGAGGGTAGGCTACCGGCAGTACTGTAGTCCTAGTGGAGGGTAGGCTACCGGCAGTACTGTAGTCCTAGTGGAGGGTAGGCTACCGGCAGTACTGTAGTCCTAGTGGAGGGTAGACTACCGGCAGTACTGTAGTCCTAGTGGAGGGTAGATTACCGGCAGTACTGTAGTCCTAGTGGAGGGTAGACTACCGGCAGTACTGTAGTCCTAGTGGAGGGTAGACTACCGGCAGTACTGTAGTCCTAGTGGAGGGTAGACTATCGGCAGTACTGTAGTCCTAGTGGAGGGTAGACTACCGGCAGTACTGTAGTCCTAGTGGAGGGTAGACTACCGGCAGTACTGTAGTCCTAGTGGAGGGTAGACTACCGGCAGTACTGTAGTCCTAGTGGAGGGTAGACTACCGGCAGTACTGTAGTCCTAGTGGAGGGTAGACTACCGGCAGTACTGTAGTCCTAGTGGAGGGTAGGCTACCGGCAGTACTGTAGTCCTAGTGGAGGGTAGACTACCGGCAGTACTGTAGTCCTAGTGGAGGGTAGACTACCGGCAGTACAGTAGTCCTAGTGGAGGGTAGACTATCGGCAGTACAGTAGTCCTAGTGGAGGGTAGACTATCGGCAGTACTGTAGTCCTAGTGGAGGGTAGACTATGACTACATGAAAGATGTCTCTCTGCTGATTGGCAGTGTGATGTAATGGACATGAAGATTTTTATTGAGATATTTATAGGTATTTTTCTCTTAACTTTTCAGATTTTTTTCAAACAATCAGATCCAATGAACTGAGCAGGCTGGGCTGACATGCTAATAGCCAATCAGATCCAATGAACTGAGGCTGGGCTGGCATGCTAATAGCCAATCAGATCCAATGAACTGAGCAGGCGGGGCTGACATGCTAATAGCCAATCAGATCCAATGAACTGAGTCTGGGCTGGCATGCTAATAGCCAATCAGATCCAATGAAATGAGGCTGGGCTGGCATGCTAATAGCCAATCAGATCCAATGAACTGAGCAGGCGGGGCTGACATGCTAATAGCCAATCAGATCCAATGAACTGAGGCTGGGTTGGCATGCTAATAGCCAATCAGATCCAATGAACTGAGCAGGCGGGGCTGACATGCTAATAGCCAATCAGATCCAATGAACTGAGGCTGGGCTGGCATGCTAATAGCCAATCAGATCCAATGAACTGAGCAGGCGGGGCTGACATGCTAATAGCCAATCAGATCCAATGAACTGAGGCTGGGCTGGCATGCTAATAGCCAATCAGATCCAATGAACTGAGGCTGGGCTGGCATGCTAATAGCCAATCAGATTCAATGAACTGAGCAGGCGGGGCTGACATGCTAATAGCCAATCAGATCCAATGAACTGAGGCTGGGCTGGCATGCTAATAGCCAACCAGATCCAATGAACTGAGCAGGCTGGGCTGACATGCTAATAGCCAATCAGATCCAATGAACTGAGCAGGCTGGGCTGACATGCTAATAGCCAATCAGATCCAATGAACTGAGCAGGCTGGGCTGACATGCTAATAGCCAATCAGATCCAATGAACTGAGGCTGGGCTGGCATGCTAATAGCCAATCAGATCCAATGAACTGAGCAGGCTGGGCTGACATGCTAATAGCCAATCAGATCCAATGAACTGAGCAGGCTGGGCTGACATGCTAATAGCCAATCAGATCCAATGAACTGAGGCTGGGCTGGCATGCTAATAGCCAATCAGATCCAATGAACTGAGCAGGCGGGGCTGACATGCTAATAGCCAATCAGATCCAATGAACTGAGTCTGGGCTGGCATGCTAATAGCCAATCAGATCCAATGAAATGAGGCTGGGCTGGCATGCTAATAGCCAATCAGATCCAATGAACTGAGCAGGCGGGGCTGACATGCTAATAGCCAATCAGATCCAATGAACTGAGGCTGGGTTGGCATGCTAATAGCCAATCAGATCCAATGAACTGAGCAGGCGGGGCTGACATGCTAATAGCCAATCAGATCCAATGAACTGAGGCTGGGCTGGCATGCTAATAGCCAATCAGATCCAATGAACTGAGCAGGCGGGGCTGACATGCTAATAGCCAATCAGATCCAATGAACTGAGGCTGGGCTGGCATGCTAATAGCCAATCAGATCCAATGAACTGAGGCTGGGCTGGCATGCTAATAGCCAATCAGATTCAATGAACTGAGCAGGCGGGGCTGACATGCTAATAGCCAATCAGATCCAATGAACTGAGGCTGGGCTGGCATGCTAATAGCCAACCAGATCCAATGAACTGAGCAGGCTGGGCTGACATGCTAATAGCCAATCAGATCCAATGAACTGAGCAGGCTGGGCTGACATGCTAATAGCCAATCAGATCCAATGAACTGAGCAGGCTGGGCTGACATGCTAATAGCCAATCAGATCCAATGAACTGAGGCTGGGCTGGCATGCTAATAGCCAATCAGATCCAATGAACTGAGCAGGCTGGGCTGACATGCTAATAGCCAATCAGATCCAATGAACTGAGCAGGCTGGGCTGACATGCTAATAGCCAATCAGATCCAATGAACTGAGGCTGGGCTGGCATGCTAATAGCCAATCAGATCCAATGAACTGAGCAGGCGGGGCTGACATGCTAATAGCCAATCAGATCCAATGAACTGAGCAGGCGGGGCTGACATGCTAATAGCCAATCAGATCCAATGAACTGAGGCTGGGCTGGCATGCTAATAGCCAATCAGATCCAATGAACTGAGCAGGCGGGGCTGGCATGCTAATAGCCAATCAGATCCAATGAACTGAGGCTGGGCTGGCATGCTAATAGCCTTCCTAGAAATGTCTAAATATGAACATGCTTCTATAATATTGTGGTTATTATTTTTATTAATATAATATATATATTTTTGGGACGGTTTTCCATGTTATTTGATTAGTTCTCTCTTAAGAAGCACTCTCATAGACATGCATTAGACCACAGGTGTCAAACTCATTCCACGGAGGGCCGAGTGTCTGCGGGTTTTCGCTCCTCCCTTGTACTTGATTGATGAATTAACATCACTAATTAGTTAGGAACTCCCCACACCTGGTTGTCTAGGGCTTTATTGAAAGGAAAAACCAAAAACCTGCAGACACTCGGCCCTCCGTGGAATGAGTTTGACACCCCTGCATTAGACTATGGCGTAGTGAATGGTGTCAGTATTGAATTATGTTATCATGGGACTGCCTCCCCTCTGGCCAACGCCAATTGGCGGCCAGGGGGTTTACCTTAGGACGCAAAGGTGCGTCATGAGTCAGGGAGATGGTCTGATGGTCTTAGTGACAACAGACCTAGATATGGGGGGAGGTTTTAGTGGGTGGAGTATTAGGACAATTGGAGGTTTACCAAGTTGCAGCTACAGTATGCTTAACACGGCAAATTATTATGGTACAACTACGTTGACACTTCATCATCATTGTGCTTTTTAATGGTTTCTTTCTCTTCCATCTCCGCTGAATGATGTTAACTGCCATGATTTAATACTAATAAATGTAAAATTAATAAATGTACAGAAAAAAGGCCAACTTACAGAGGAGAAACTTTGAGGCAATTAAATATTTTCAGTGTAAAACCCCAGGGCTTGATGGTAAAACCCCAGGGCTTGATGGTAAAACCCCAGGGCTTGATGGTAAAACCCCAGGGCTTGATGGTAAAACCCCAGGGCTTGATGGTAAAACCCCAGGGCTTGATGGTAAAACCCCAGGGCTTGATGGTAAAACACCAGGGCTTGATGGTAAAACCCCAGGGCTTGATGGTAAAACCCCAGGGCTTGATGGTAAAACACCAGGCCTTGATGGTAAAACACCAGGCCTTGATGGTAAAACACCAGGGCTTGATGGTAAAACCCCAGGGCTTGATGGTATTCCAGGGCTTGATGGTAAAACCCCAGGGCTTGATGGTATACCAGTAGAGGGATATCAGACCTTTGATGTACTCAAAGATTCATTATTACCATGTTTTAATTTGAATGATAAAAATGGTAGACTTTCAGGTACTTAACAAGAAGGTCTGATTTCATTACTGCTGAAACAGGACCCAGGTGATAAGTATAAAGATCCAGTCCTTTTAAAAAACTGAAGGCCTCTTACACTTCAATGTTGTGATGCGAAAATCCTGACGAAATGAATAGCACATAAAAAACAAGGCTGTCCGTTGTCTCCATATTTATTTATTATGGCCATCGAAATGCTAGCTATTAAATTGGATCCAACAACAACATCAAGGGGCTAGAAATCTAGGGGTTAAAAACAAAAGTGTCCATGTATGTCGATGACTCAAGTTTCTTCTTAAGTCCACAATCTGGATCCCTGCTACACTTTTCTGGCCTCTCTGGACTAAAACCTAATTATTACAAGTGTACCGTATTATGTATTGGGTCGTTAAAAAAATACAGTGTTTACACTACCTTGTAGTTTACCAATAAAATGGTCGGATGGTGAAGTAGACATACTTGGTATTCACATCTCAAAAAATATAAATTAATTTACCACAATCAATTTCAATAGAAAGTTAGCAAAAATAGACAAGCTTCGACAACCATGGAGAGATAAATACATGTCTATTTTATGGAAAAATCACATTGATGAACTCTTTGGTCCGATCAGTTTACTAACTTACTAATGGCACTGCCCACTCCAGACAACTCGTTTTTTTAAATCATATAAGCAAAAAATGTAACTTTATTTGGATAGCTAAACCAGACAAAATTAAACATGTCTATTTAAAGTGCATTCGGAAAGTATTCAGACCCCTTTCCTTTCTCTACATTTTGTTACGTTACAGCCTTATTCTAAAATTTATAAAATATTTTTTCCCCCTCAATCTACACACCATTCCACATAATGACAAAGCGAAAACAGTTTTTTTGCAACTTAATACAAATTTAAAAAACACCCTTTGCTAGGAGACTAAATTGAGCTCAGGTGCATCCTGTTTCCATTGATCATCCTTGAGATGTTTCTACAACTAGATTGGAGTCCACCTGTGGTACATTCAATTGATTGGACATGATTAGGAAAGGCACACACCTGTCTATATAAGGTCCCACAGTTGACAGTGCATGTCAGAGCAAAAACCAAGCCATGAGGTCGAAGGAATTGTATGTAGAGCTACAAGACAGGATTGTGTTGAGGCACAGATCTGAGGAAGGGTACCAAAACATTATTGCAGCATTGAAGGTCCCCAAGAACACAGTGGCCTCCATCATTCTTAAATGGAAGAAGTTTGGAACCACCGGGACTCTTCCTAGAGCTGGCTGCCTGGCTAAACTGAGTAATCGGGGGAGTAGGGCCTTGGTCAGGGAGGTGACCAAGAACCTGATGGTCACTGACAGAGCTCCAGAGTTCCTCTGGAGATTGGAGAACATTCCAGAAGGACAACCAGCTCTGCAGCACTCCACCAATCAGGCCTTTATGGTATAGTGGCCAAACGGAAGCCACTCCTCAGTAAAAGGCACATGACAGCCCGCTTGGAGTTTACTCAGACCATGAGAAACAAGATTCTCTGGTCTGATGAAACCAAGATTGAACTCTTTTGCCTGAATGCTAAGCGTCAAGTCTGGAGGAAACCTGGCACCATCCCTACGGTGAAGCATGGTGGTGGCAGCATCATGCTGTGGGGATGTTTTTCACGGCAGGGACTGGTAGACTAGTCAGGATTGAGGGAAAGATGAACGGAGGACTGTACTGCTGTATAATATCAGGTAGGGCTGTATAATATCAGGTAGGGCTGTACTGCTGTATAATATCAGGTAGGGCTGTATAATATCAGGTAGGGCTGTACTGCTGTATAATATCAGGTAGGGCTGTACTGCTGTATAATATCAGGTAGGGCTGTATAATATCAGGTAGGGCTGTACTGCTGTATAATATCAGGTAGGGCTGTACTGCTGTATAATATCAGGTAGGGCTGTACTGCTGTATAATATCAGGTAGGGCTGTACTGCTGTATAATATCAGGTAGAGCTGTACTGCTGTATAATATCAGGTAGAGCTGTATAATATCAGGTAGGACTGTACTGCTGTATATATCAGGTAGGGCTGTATAATATCAGGTAGGGCTGTACTGCTGTACTGCTGTATAATATCAGGTAGGGCTGTACTGCTGTATAATATCAGGTAGGGCTGTACTGCTGTATAATATCAGGTAGGGCTGTACTGCTGTATAATATCAGGTAGGGCTGTACTGCTGTATAATATCAGGTAGGGCTGTATAATATCAGGTAGGGCTGTACTGCTGTATAATATCAGGTAGGGCTGTACTGCTGTATAATATCAGGTAGGGCTATATAATATCAGGTAGGGCTGTCCTGCTGTATAATATCAGGTAGGGCTGTACTGCTGTATAATATCAGGTAGGGCTGTACTGCTGTATAATATCAGGTAGGGCTGTATAATATCAGGTAGGGCTGTACTGCTGTATAATATCAGGTAGGGCTGTACTGCTGTATAATATCAGGTAGGGCTGTACTGCTGTATAATATCAGGTAGGGCTGTATAATATCAGGTAGGGCTGTATAATATCAGGTAGGGCTGTACTGCTGTATAATATCAGGTAGGGCTGTACTGCTGTATAATATCAGGTAGGGCTGTACTGCTGTATAATATCAGGTAGGGCTGTATAATATCAGGTAGGGCTGTACCTGTAGCTTGTATAATATCAGGTA